>NC_071093.1:16602500-16860000 GCF_027358695.1 Spea bombifrons | reverse complement strand
CTGGAGCAGTTTTTCAAGTTTAATAGAGAAGGATGTATAGAATGCTGAAGCATCAGCAGAGAACCTGTTTAAATTGATATTGTAATTTTAACCGTTTTAGGTGTGACAAGGCATTGAATAATTTTTAGAAAATGTTGCATAAATAAGCACGTTGGCTGAGCATGCAGTGATTTGTGCAGTAATGTTTTCTACACTTATTTTTTAGTTGTTTGTCAGTTTTAAATGAAAACCTGGAAACAGAGCAATTAATTTATCAGAACAAAAGTGATTTATTTAGGCCTATAACTTTTGTTTTTTGTTAGTTTGGAACAGAGATATATCATACAAGTAGCACAGCCCTTCCCTGCAAAGGCTGCCAGAACTAATCTGCTTCAACCCATAGTTGGCAGTAACTTAACAAAAGGGGAGCAATT
Source organism: Spea bombifrons (assembly GCF_027358695.1). Taxonomy (NCBI): domain Eukaryota; kingdom Metazoa; phylum Chordata; class Amphibia; order Anura; family Pelobatidae; genus Spea; species Spea bombifrons. The sequence goes on along the minus strand of NC_071093.1, from coordinate 16,859,587 downwards.
ACCAAATGGGGAGGAATTACCGTATTGGCTCGAATATAGGCCACACATGCAGTCCCGGGCGCCGGACAGGCAGCGGGGTTAGGATACAGATCCCCTGCAGCGGTGCAGGGGACCTGCATCCTACTCCCTGATATGCTCAGACAGCCTCCCCTGCCAGCACTTCCCACGGGGGGGGGGGGGTGCCGGCACGGGAGGATGTCTAAGCGGACCGTCCGCACGATGCGTTTTACTTCTGCCCACCCCCGACTTACCGAAGCAGACTCCCGGGTGTCTTGCGGGACCGGCGGGGGACATCTACGCGTATGCAACTACCGGTACCGGCACCGGAAGTTGCATACGCGTATTGCGTAGATGTCCCCAGCCGGCCCTGCAAGAAACCCGGGAGTCTGCTCCGGTAAGTCGAGGAGGGGGGGGCAGAGGAGGACAGTGGCAGCATATCTCGGGGGGGGGGGAGAGGAGGAGGACAGTGGTAGCATATCTCGGGGGGGGAGGAGGACAGTGGTAGCATATCTGGGGGGGGGAGGACAGTGGTAGCATATCTGGGGGGGGGACAGTGGTAGCATATCTCGGGGAGGGAGGACAGTGGTAGCGTATCTCGGGGGGGGAGGAGGAGGACAGTGGCAGCATATCTCGGGGGGGAGGAGGACAGTGGTAGCATATCTCGGGGAGGGAGGACAGTGGCAGCATATCTCGGGGGGGGGGGACAGAGTGGCAGCATGTTTTTTTTTGGTGCTTTTTTAAAGAAAAAACTTTTTCTTTAAAAAAGCACCAAACTTTTAGGGTGCGGCCTATATACGGGGGCGGCCTATATCCGAGCCAATACGGTATTATGCGGAAACAACAGGACGTTAAGGTTTTTAGTACATAGTCTGAATCTATACCATTGCATTGTTTATTGTATTGAACTGTGAAATATAGGATTAGGTGAAGTGACAGGTCTGCTTTAAGCTATGTCGGTGTAATTCCCACATCGGCATGGGAGCATATTAAACTACAGCCGACTAGGCACCTGGAAGTCAATAATGTCATCTGACTGCGTTGGGGGTAATAACGCTGTGCTTTCTTTTATTAGCAGGCAGGTGAACTGCCACAGTATTGGATTCCTCCTGTACCAGGGGGTCATGAAATGCCAGTACGCTCCACTGAAGCTGCCAGCTATGAACTCCAAGAGGAACTCGGTACAGTACTTCTTTATTTTTAATAGTGAAATCCTTAAGAGAAACTCATCTAGCCTCATATGTTATAGAAATCGGATCAATAATAGGATCACAACTTGCTAGATAGTGGTATGCTCATAAATAACAACCAAAAATTACAACCTAATGTGAAATTAGATTGCTAAATGTTATTTTAATGGTAATGTCTCCTTCAGTAGTAATGTCTCAAATAAGGTAATGTAATCATATGGGGGCTGTACAGTCCCTCAATTGCTTACTTGATTATTCATAATTATAGAGACAAAAAGCACAAACAAAAAAACGTAGTTAAAGTCTTCAATCAGGCGTTCTCACTCTCGCCCTCTCACATAACTACCCTGTAGGGCTGAAACAACTAATCGATAAAATCGATAATAATCGATTATGAAAATCGTTGGCAACGAATTTCATCATCGATTAATCGAATCGATTTTTATCGATTATAAAAAGAGGTTTTTTTCAGAGCAAATGCTCTGAAAAACTCCTCTCCTTATATAATCCGACCTCAAACAGAGATCGGATTATAACACCGGAATCCAGATCCCCCGCAACGCTGCAGGGGACCGGGATTCCCCTCACTGTCGGCCGGTCTCTCGCTTCCGTCTCTCTCCCCCCTCCCATACACCCCTCTAACTCCTCCCCCTCCCATACGTCACGCTGCCTCTCTCCCGGCTCCGTTACTGATAAGGACTTTCGCTGCAGCTTCATAGAAGCCACAGTGTAAGTGAAGTGCAGTAACGGAGTCTGTCTGTGCGATGCAGACACAGGCTGACAGAGAATCATCCTCTCTGTCAGCCGGTGGGGGTCTGCATCGCACAGACAGCCTCCGTTGCTGCACTTCACTTACACTGTGGCTTCTATGAAGCTGCAGTGTAAGTGAACTGTCAGTAACGAAGCCGGGTAGAGAGGCAGAGCGGTGTATGGGAGGGGGGAGGAGTCAGAAGGGTGTATGGGAGCCACCCTCCCATACACCACTGTGGCTCCTCCCCCTCCCATACGCCACTCTGCCTCTCTACCCGGCTCCGTTACTAACAGTAACGGAGGCTGTCTGTGCGAGCCGGACCCACACCAGCAGACAGAGAGGATGATTCTCTGTCAGCCTGTGAGTGTCTGCATCGCACAGACAGCCTCCGTTACTGCACTTCACTAACACTGTGGCTTCTATGAAGCTGCAGTGAAAGTCCTTGTCTAGTGAAGATCCGTTGCTGACAGGAGGCAGAGTGGAGTATGGGAGGGGGAGGAGGCAGAGTGGAGTATGGGAGGGGGAGGAGGCAGAGTGGAGTATATGAGGGGGAGGAGCCAGAGTGGAGTATGGGAGGGGCCAGAGTTGTATGGGAGAGGGGAGGAGCCAGAGTGGTTTATGGGAGGGGGAGGAGGCAGAGTGGAGTATGGGAGGAGGCAGAGTGAAGTATGGGAGGGGGGAGGAGGCAAAGTGGTTTATGGGAGGGGGAGGAGGCAAAGTGATGTATGGGAGGGGGAGGAGCCAAAGTGATGTATGGGAGGGGGAGGAGGCAGAGTGGAGTATGGGAGGGGGAGGAGCCAGAGTGGTGTATGGGAGGGGGAGGAGCCAGAGTGGTGTATGGGAGGGGGAGGAGCCAGAGTGGTGTATGGGAGGGGGAGGAGCCAAAGTTGTGTATGGGTGTGTTATAGTGGTGTATGGGGGGTATTATGAATTTCAGGGCATATAGGGCGTATAAGGCATATGGATATTAGGCATATCAGGGGGGCATAAACATATCTGGGGGTAAAAGGTATATCAGGGGGCTCAGTTGCATATCACTGGCATATAAGGAGTATAAGGCATATCAGGGGCACAGTGGCATATCAGGGGGCACAGTGGAATCTGGCATATAAGAGGTATAAGGCATATATGGGGGCAGAGTGGCAAGCTGGGGGTCTGATGTGCATAACCGGGGGCAGTTTGGTAAATAAAAAAATTTAAACAAGGCTTTTTTTCTCATAGTTTTTATTAAATATGAAAAATAGTTAACATATGAATTAATATTTACTAATAACTTTGTATTAAAACCTAGTTTGAGAAACACCGTGTTTGGGTTGTTGTAGCTTTTATTATTATGTCAGTAACATAAGAAGGTGAATAGAGAGAGGCCATTGCAATAAAGAGATGAAAGTGTAAATTGTATGTTTTTTATTACATTATTTGAAATTTTAAAAAATTGCATTTTTTTTATCCGATTAATCGAAAAAATAATCGGCCAACTAATCGATTATTAAAATAATCGTTAGTTGCAGCCCTACTACCCTGTATCATGGACTCCTAGCTATGTTATTGGAAGACGCTTGAACTCTTGCCCACTTGGAAACTATTGAAAAACAGACACTAGAGATGCTGGACACCTGTACCACGCTCTGGACACTAGATGCCCCGACTATAAATTTTTTTACTGTGGTCACAGACGGCCAGATTTTTGTACATACATATTACATAAACCTGTGGATAGTAGCCATAGCATTTGATTTTGTGCTGGAGGTTTGGGGAGACACCGATCTCTCTTTTGTAATCACATTTTTCCACACACATACATTTGTATACACAAACTGTTCAGTTATTTATGAATAATCTAGTGCAGGGGTGTCCAAGTTGTTTCTGCAGTGGGCCACTTCATCAGAAATGTATGTGTGTGTGGGCCACACTCATTTTTCACAGAGAGAAAATATGGCCTTTTAGCTTTATAATGCATATGAATACAAGGTTAATTTGGTGATAATGAAAAAAGCAGTGGACAAACAGTTTTTTGATCAACTTTTATGTCATTCTATCAATACTCAATTACTTAAACACTAAAACAAAGTCAGTCCACAAACCATTTAAAACAACTGCACAAGGCTAGAGCCCACTGTGGGTACAAGCTGGATTTAAGATGGCTGACACAGGAGGAAATAAATAAAATAGACAGAATCTTAACTCCTCGACATTGATGTGTATTGGATAAAGATGACATCAGTGCTCAGCAGTTAATATACGATAGAATCTTATGTGATGGGACTGGGAGTAATCAGTACACTAAAAAAAGTCATCATACATGGGACGCCTGAAGCCACAATTTAGTGCCATTAATCCTTTTTGATAAAATATGCAGATTGAAATAGAGTAAATAACAGACACCCTTTACTTTTCCTCTGACTGATTTCTGGGCCTAGAAAGTTTTGTTCTCTGAAGTGACTACAAATTCAGGAGCGCATTTTATCTCTGGATAAGTAAAAATGTAATAGTTCAATTTATTCCTACAGTAAGTAAAGGGAAACAGATGATACATACACCAGGACAGGCTCTGCCACATCGACACACACACACACACACACACACCAGGATAGGCTCTGACACTTGTATCAGGATGGATAAGCTACAAAAGACCACAGGCAAGCAGCGGGGCTCTTGCGATCCCGGTTGCCCTGGCTGCAGATCTCACACCGGCTGCACCTCGAGGTCCGGCAGGCCGCGTGTTGGACACCCCTGATCTAGTGAGAAATTGAGTAACGTTACAGCCTATGTGAATAACCCCTTACTTTATTTAAGAGACGTTACCGTTAAACCCAATCTAATTTTATAGTAGTTGGTCGTTTTTTGTTATTTTTAAGTGAACCTTTATCTACCAATTTCTCTTATGTGGTTTGGCTTTTACAAGGTTAGTCCCAGGAGTTACATAGTAGATAAGGTTGAAAAAATACCTAAGTCCATCAAGATCAACCCTTCTACCTAACCTTCCTACTCTTGATCCAAAAGTAGGAAGGTTAGGTAGAGTGCTGCACCATTGTCCTGGAGTGCCTTCTTATTTTTTATCGTATAGGGCAGGGGTGTCCAACATGCGGCCCGCAGGCCAAATGCGGCCAGCGGCACCTCGAGGTGCGGCCCGCGTGAGATCGGCAGTAGTAGAATACTACTTACCTGTGGAAGGGTCTTTTGTACTGCACAGAGGAAGCGGAATCACATGACTCTGCTCCAGTCCTGCTTCCTCTGTGCAGTACAAGAGAACGCAGAGGGAGGCCGCGCCCCCTGCTGAAGTCTGTGAGCGGCATCGAGAGAGCTGCAGTGCAGGTAAGGGGGTGGGGAGGGTTGTTTTTAGTATTAGTGATTGAGGGAATGAATCTGAATGAATGAGTGTGTGTGAGATAGCATGGATGTGTAAGTGCTGGAACCTAGGCATGATGGGACTGTGATTGCTGTTAGCAATCACACTCCTTTCATGCCAAGTCAGCCAGTACATGCTGAAACCTGGCTAGCTGCCCCCCCCTGTGTATTGATGCTGCCAGCAGTATGGGGTCTGCACATCACTTACAGCCACCCTGTACCAGCATGCCTAGGTTCCAGCATTTACTGGTTGCCTGGGTATAAAAGGAGTGTGATTTTTTTTTTTTTTTTTTTTTCCCAAAGTGGTGTGTTACTTACTTTTAATAAAAGTGTGGTTAACACACCAAAATTGGACAAAAAAATATAATAACAATATTAATTTATAAATGATTGTTGACAGGAATCATACTCCTATCATGCCCAGCCAACCAGTACATGCTGGAATCTGGGTATGCCTGAGATTGCTGTTAAAATTATATATATATATATATATATATATATATATATATATATATATATATATATATATATATATATTATGATTGTTAACATTGTTATTACATTTTTTGTACAATATTGGTGTGTAACTTCCGTTTTGGTCCCGAATTTTCATTTCGGTGTATCCCTAGGATAAATAGAACTATTTCATTTTTACTTATCCAGAATCCTCAATTTGTAGTCACAAAACTTTCTAGGTCCAGAAATCAGTGAGAGTAAAGGTTTAGTGTAATTTACTTTATTTTAATCGGCATATTTTATTAAAGGCCATATTTTCTCACAGTGAAAAATGAGTGCGGCCCTCGCACGTATACAATTCTGATGAAGTGGCCCACTGCAGAAAAAACTTGGACACCCCTGGTATAGGATCACAATTGCACATGGGATCTGCCTTAAACTGTAAATAATGCAGTGCAAAGTTCACAGACAAAGTATTTATTAATAGTTATATAATAATTATACATCTAATTACTTTTAACAAACAAACCATAAATTGCTCATGAATCAAGATCCTTTAAATGTTATTTGACTGTATTTTCATATGCTGTTAAAATATAAAAAGGGTAGTGGTAGGAATCATCTGATATTTTTTTTTGCATGATCGCAGTTTAACTTCTTTTTCTGTGTATTTACAGGAAAAGGGTTCAGCAATTTAACTACTATCTACCTCGCTCGACACACTCCATCTGGAACACTGGTTACTGCACGAATCACAGACCTGGAGAGCTGTTCTGATGAACATCTCCGTGTTTTACAGGTAAAGCAAGGAATGGGTCCTCACCAAAATGGGGTCAGTATACAAAGGGAAAGAAATATCCAAACATTTAGTGCAAGATGGGAAGAAGGCTCAGTGATTAAACATCCAATTCCAAATCATTTTTAACCCCTTAATGACAATTGCCGGTTCTGGCACGGACAATTGCCGGTTCTGGCACGGCACGAAAAACAAGTCGATTATGACAAATGACGTGCCAGAACCGGCACGTCTTTAAACGGGTGCAGAAAGCGATCTACATTCGTTTTGATGGGGTAAATTGAATTGGCCAGGTTCAACAATGTCCCAAATAACACGGGGGGAAGGATGGCCACACATCTAATTTCCAATTAGAAAAATGCACACATACCAAATGTGGCCTTTTAGTTCCCCCAAAAAATGACAAACCCTTGCATGTGGGGTATCACTGCGCTCAGGAGGTGTTGCTGAACACATATTGGGGTGTCATGTGACAGCGGCATAAACCAGGAGCTGTAAATTCATACATAAAGTAGGTGTGGGGGGGAAAAATACACACAAAAAAATACTACTGCAAACTTTGAAAAAATTCTGGTGGTAAAATGTGTGCATGCAAAGAGTTAAAATACCCTGGGGTGTCTAGTTTTCAAAAATATATGGCTTTATTGGGCACACTGAAATGGCCCGGCTCAAAGATGTACCAAATAGGGCATGGGCAGTGGATCCCCAAATGCCAAAGTTCAACATTGAAAAATGCGCATGTCCCAAATGTGGCCCTTTTGCCCCCAAACAGCCAGGCAAAATCATTCATGTGAGGTATCGCTGTACTCAGGAGATGTTGCTGAACACATATTGGGGTGTTTTGTGATAGTGACATATACCAGAACCTTTTAATTCATACCTGAAGTAAAATGTGTGTGGAAAAACAAATGCAAAAAAAAATTACTACCATAAAGTTTGACAAAGGCGGATGGTAGAATTAGTGCTTTGAAAGGGTTAAAATACTAGCATTTGGAATACCCTGGGCTGTCTAGTTTTCAAAAATATATGACTTGATGGGGTAAATTGCGTGGGCCGGCTTCAAAGATACCCGAAATGGCACAGGGGGGGAAGAATTACCAGATTCGGAAAAAATGGCTTTGAAATAGCAAAACGCTACCTGTACTTATTGCCCCATAATGTGTAGAAAAAAGCAAAAAAACATAAAAACATTGGGTATTTCTAAACTCAGGACAAATAGTAGAATCTATTTAGCAGGTTTTTTCATTACCTTTTATAGATGAGTAAATGATTTTTCAACTAAAAGTTAGAAACAGTCATTGTTTTCTAAATTTTTCACCATATTTTATACTTTTTTTAATAGTAAATAATATGATACAATCAAAACAATGTCCTCTAAAGAAAGCCCTTCTTGTCCTGAAAAAAACAATATATAATGTGTGTGGGTTCAGTAAACGGGAAAGAAGAAAATTACAGCTAAACACGAGCAGCGCAGAAATGTTAAAACAGCCATTGTCACGAAGGGTACAAAAAGTAAAATCAGCCTTTGTCACGAAGGGGTTAAAATGTTATACCGGAATAACATGTTGCATATAACCTATAATGTGACAATGCTATTCTATTTTTAAAGTCATGTGTTATCCGTATACAACCGATCCTGCACTGTTGTAAAATCTTGTAGTAATTTTAGTTATAAATTATAGTCTAACTCTTCAACAAAAGCATCAGTTTTCAAGTGAGTAGTAACATAGTGCTAGATCTTGCAGCAATGCTAAGTGCTTTTACTAGATGTTGAATTACTTAAGAGTTGTTGGATCCAATATTCTTGTTCGTTATTTTTCGATGTGTCTATATACTGCAATACTGAAAGATGACATAGTATGTTATCCTGGTTTTCAGAATGAGTTGGCTATGTCACCTTTCTTCCGCCATCCTAATATTCTGACCTTTTGGAAGGTGTTTACATCTGGGACCTGCCTTTGGGTGATTTGTCCTTTCATGGCATACGGTAGGTTAAATTTACACACTTTTTTTTATTTCTTTAAGGATGTTTGACCTTTTTACTATTATTTAACACAAATGTATATATTTTTTTGTTCATTCATTGTCAGTTTATTAAGTCAATACATTAACACTGGCTCTATTAAATGTTTGTTTTGTTTGTAACACAAGGTTCTGCTACCACCCTGTTGAAGACCTATTACCCTGAAGGTATGAATGAAGCTTTAATTAGCAATATTCTATATGGAGCACTGAAAGGATTAAATTACCTACACCATAACGGATACATTCACAGGTAGGCTGCTTGTAAGTAATGCTTTTGCTGGAAGTTCTGCCAAGATGACCATCTTTATATTTAGAAGCTTATTGTGACCCTGTTTAATACTAACTGATGTGCCCTTTCAGCATAATGATGTAAGATACCCCACCCACTTGCATATGGATAGGTATAGAACAGGGGTGTCCAAGTTTTTTCTGCAGAGCCGTGTCACGGCTCTATGAAAGAGCCGTGTCACGGATGCCATGAGCATGGAGGGTTTGTAGGAGGAGGGGGTGGTCGACTGTTTCAAAGGCTACTGAGAAGTCCAAGAGAATAACCAGTGAGAATTGGCACATGTTCCCAAAAATGTGCTGAACGCTGAGCCACTGACTAATGGAAGGTGAGAATGCAAGGTTTTTTTCTACACATGAAATATGGATAAAAGTACCACCCCACATAACTTCCACCAATCTTGCATTTTGCAGATAATCTGTTTGTCATGTGTTATAGTGATTATTTTTTAACATCTCATAAGTCATCTTATATTTGGTCTTTTCTTGATTTCTTTCTGTGAGATCCAGTGTTTTTTGGGGAGATTGTCAGCTTACCTACCTCAGACCTCTTACAGTTAAGCACTTGCTTTGAAGATCATGTTGTTAAGATAAAAAGTTAGCTATTTTTAATCAGTTACTTTTGCCTTTGGATATATTTGTCCAGTTAACCAGTTACTCAAGTTAATTGCCAACATGTGCATAGATTTGGTCTATGGACCTTTACGGCCTGTGCCAGAATCTCACAATATAGCCGTATTATAGCTTTCGTTGTGCTTTCTGGTTTGCTTTATAACTAGAATGTGGCCATATGAAGTCATATAGCTCATTGTAGCCTACTGCAACACATGCTGCCTGGTGTACTTCTATTTTGATTTCTGCAACCTGCATCGAACCATTTTAATTTTCCATCCTCAATTTTATCTAGTACTTTCGTTTTCCTATGAACCAGTGTTATATTTACCTTCCTGATGAGTTTTTCACGTACATAGTCTCTTTAGTTGCTAATGTTCAAAATACATTTGATAGTAGAATTATAAACTTGTTAACAAATGGAGTAAAGTCATATGTTTCTTTGTAGTGGTATTTGTTTTATTATATGTTATAATTTACTATTTTAAAATTTGTAAAAAGGTATTATTCGCTGTCATAGGAATGTAAAAGGGAGTCATATTCTGATATCTGAAGATGGTATGGTATACCTCTCTGGCCTCGATCTTCTGTACAGCTTGGTAAGAAGAGGAGAAAAGGCAAAAGTGGCCTTTGACTTTCCAAATTTCAGCACTTCAATGCTCCCATGGTTTAGTCCAGAACTACTGAGGCAGGTTAGTACTGTTTAAGATCTAGTGATTACATTATAGATTATAGATTACAAAGAATCTGTACTGCTGCCCTCCAACCAGGCACCAATCCCCTTCTGTAGCATGTAGCTTTATATTACATGTCTATCTGTCATAATGTCAGTGCGGTGGGCTGTTTTTCACCAAGCACAGCATTCTTCAAAATGTTGGTGTAAGATCTGTTGTTGAGTGGTATATGAATAAGTACACTGATATCTTCCATTCTTAGGACCTGTATGGGTATAATGTGAAGTCGGATATCTACAGCCTTGGCATAACTGCTTGTGAATTGGCCACAGGGCGTGTACCATTCATGGACATGCACCGCACTCAGGTAAGTAACACCCTTTGAACATCACAAGAAAACATACAGTGTCTTCAGAGAACTGGATTCCGTGGAGCATAGTCTTGTGCTTATGATTTCAATGATCTATATCACATGGGGGGAGAGCACCAATAACATTTGTGTTTTGAGATGTTGAGGCTTAAATACAACTGTGTGTCTTGTAATGAAGGGAAATGGTGAGACTTTCGCAACTGGACCAAAAATGATTCAGACTAATTTTTATCCATTTGTTTTCAGACTACTTTTTGTTTTGGCCCTTTCAGACCAGAGGACATTTTCAATTTCAAATCAAATTCGCTGTCACTCACCCTCATTCACTCTCTCTCAATGTCTCGGTACCTTCTCAGCTAATGGCTTCATTGTCCCTGTCTCCTTTTCGGCAGCTCCGCTTCTTGTCTTGCCCCTTCTAATTCTTCACTTCTTCTGTATTATGCCTGTTTTCTTGGTCAGCTTCTCTTTTATATCTGGTGTGTTATCCAAGCCTCCCAGAGCACTTCAGCAAAAGAACAGAGCTTCAGCGCACTCCAAGAGCCCAGAATATTGCAGACGGATCCGTGTAGAAACACTTCTCCATGGATCCATCTGCATTCTGGCCTGTGCAGTACTTCCACAACAGTCCGGAGCCTCTCCCTCATTCCTCCAATCAATTGAGAGGGTTTGCACCGAGGCTCCTCCCTGGTTGTGGAAGTGCTTTTGGTGGCCTGGATAGCATGGAGAAGCAGAGCAAGAAGAAAGAAGAACAAGAAGATGCAAGACAAGTGGCAGAGTTGCAGAAAAGGAGACAGGGACATGGAAGCTGTTGGGAGAGAAGTTAGGGAGAGAAAAAGATGGGGAAAAAACAATGAAAAGCTAATGTAAATTCAAAGCTCTCTGCTTCGTTTTCATTTGTTTCATTGAGGTTTCCTCTTTTTTCAGATTCATAGAAATGTATGATATTGGCAAATTGCCAATAAATACAGCTGTATTGTAGATTGACACTGGCTAGATGGTCCACATGTAGCTGTAAAACATCCTTGTTGCACACTGTATCCTTTGGTATACATTGGAAATGCTGTATTCTTCGTGAATGTAAATCACATTAAGGTCACCTTTTTTTCTGCCATTCCTGTAGTAGTTTTATATTCTCAGAATGTTGTTTTGTGGTGCTGTGTGCATCTGCCCCTTTAACATTTTACAATATTCCCAGATGCTGCTACAAAAACTGAAATGTCCACCACACAGTCCTCTGTACAGTAATACATTTCCTCATGAAGAATCTCCATTGAAGATTTCACGATCTGGAGTGGATTCAGGTATTGGCGAGAGTGTGGTTGCTGCAAGCATGACTCAGACTTTGACCAGTGAAAAGCTGAGAACCCCCTCTCCAAAGACATTCTCATTGGCTCTACAGAATTTTGTTGAGCTATGTCTGCAACAGGATCCTGAACTAAGGTAAGCATGAAAAATCTGTAGTTGGGCAGTTTTATCTTTTAGATTGCTGGTCCCTTTATATCTATATATTGAGCATGCTGGGCTTTTTGTTTTCTGCTATGAAAAAAGATTAGACTCATGTTGATGGGTGTGTGTTCTATTGTAGCTTGGTTAAGGTTTACCCATTTCCGACCAAGGATCTCATGACCTATATGATTATTGCTGTGAAGTGTGAAAAACAAGATACAGTCCTTGGTATAGGATAGCTAAGATGCTTAGTCAGTCAGTCCATGAATGTATTTTTCTGTTAGTGGAGCAGTCATACTGGGTCTACCTTTTGCACAAAAATTGAATCATCTGCTTGGCTTCATTGTGCTCAAAGAAATTCACCATAGAACCATTTTCCCCTCCTCCTTCCCATGAGTTATAGGTTATAGACACAGCCGATTCACATCAAGATTCAGTCCTGAGCACAATCCTCAAAACAATTTTTGCATACTGTTTTGCATAAAAAATACCTCACAATTGTTCCATTGTCTCCATTATATAGGCCTTCAGCTGGTGCTTTGCTGTCTCATGATTTTTTCAAGACGGTAAGTTATATTATCGCCCTATTATTATTATAAAAAAACAAAAACGTAAAAAACATTGGGTATTTCTAAACTCAGGAGTAATAGTAGAATCTATTTATCACCCTTTTTTATTAGCTTTTGTAGATGAGTTAAAAAAATTTCAAATAAAAGTGAGAAAAAGTGGGTTTTTTTCTATTTTTTTTATAGAAAATTAGATGATATGATCAAAAAATGGTATCTGAAGAAAGCCTTTCTTCTTCTGAAAAAACAATATATAACTTGTGTGGGTAGACTAAATGAGAGAGAGGAAAATAACAGCTAAACACGACAAAAAAAATAAAAAACACAGGGTACAAAAAAATAAAAAAACAGCCTGGTCCTTAAGGGGTTGAACATTTTTTTCTTTTCAGGATAAGTAGGGGTTTCGTTTGACACACATATAATGTAATAATTATGAGTGGTAGTTTGTAAAAACAAATACATTTTTACCTGATTACAATAATACCCAGCATACATAGTATTCTTATGTTGTAGAAGGCCACATCCCATCTCTTAAATAGTAACCTGTATGCTGGTTTTCTTTTCTCTTTATATTATATGTCTTATGGGGAAGATGTTTTTTATATAATATTTTTATCTTTAATGCTAGGGGTAAAAGGCATTGTGGTACATTTTATTATTTTGGGATGTTCTCCCTAACCCTGCAAGGCTGTTCGCAGAGTGAGTGAACTGCCAGCAGAGGGAGGAATACGAGATCCCAACAGACCCTTCTGGCTCTCTTCTGCCCTCCTAAGACCTTGTGGCAGGCATAGAATGCCTTCCAAAAGTATTCACCCCCTTGGCGTTTTTCCTATTTTGTTGCATTACAACCTGTAATTAAAATAGATTTTTGGGGATTTCATGTAATGGACATAAACAAAATAGTCCAAATTGGTGAAATGAAGATAACGTTTAAAATAGCTGGAAAAGTTGTACGTGCATATGTATTCGTCCCCTTTGCTATGAAGCCCTTGAATCTGATCTGGTGCAACCAATTTCCTTCAGGAGTCGCATCATTGGTTAAATAAAGTCCACCTGTGTGTCACATGATCGCAGTATATCTATACCTGTTCTGAAAGGCCCCAACACCACTGAGCAAGTGGCACCATGAAGACCAAGGAGCTCTCTAAACAGGCCAGGGACAAAGTTGCAGAGAAGTACATATCAGGGTTGGGTTATTAAAAAAATAAAAAATAAAAATCTGGAACTTCGACCATGCCATGGAGTGCCATTAAATCCATTATTTAGAAATGGAAAGAATATGCCACCACAACAAACCTACCAAGAGTACACCCCATAGAGCTGGTCTTTATAGAAAAGTGGCCAGAAAAAAAGCCATTCCTTAAAGAAAAAGAAAAAAAGTTTGCTCTTTGCCAAAAGGTATGTGGGAGAGTCCCCAAACATATGGAAGAAGGTACTCTGGTCAGATGAGACTAAAATGGGGCTTTTTGGCCATCAAGGAAAACACTATGTCTGGCGCAAACCCGAAACCTCTCATCTTCACGATCTTGGTCTCCGTGACACTTCATTACCACCTGCATGCTGATGACACCAAGATCTGCCTATCCTCTCCTGAGCTCTCTCCCTCTGTCTTAGATCGTGTCACTAACTGCCTTACATCTGTCTCTACCTAGATGTCTGGATGACTCATTTCAAAATCCTGACTCTTTCAAAGCCCTTCACAGCGCTTCCCCTACCTACATCTCATCACTCATCTCTAAATACGCTCCTAACCAGTCTCTCCGCTCAACCATGTTCTTCTGTCCTCTCCTCTGATTTCTAGTTCTCATGCATGCTTACAAGATTTCTCAAGGGCTACCCTTATACTCTGAAATTCCCTCTTCTGGCCTATCCATCTTTCCCTCTGCCTTCGGTCCTTCAAGAAATCCCTCAAGACTCACTTCTTTAAGGATGCATACAACATTGCACATTTACACCTTCCCATATTCACTTTTCCTAGTCCCTCTTCTTCAATACTTATACTAGTGTGGCTGGTCCATCCGTGGCCCTTTTACCTATTACCTATTGTGTAATACATCCAGAGAATACTACATGGTAGTGGAAGCATCATGCATTCATCGGCAAAGACAAGGAAACTGGTCAGGATTGAAGGAACGATGGATGGAGCTAAATAGGTGGAAATTCTTGAGTGAAACCTATTTCAGTTTTCCAGATATCTGAGACTGGGACGAAGGTTCACCTTCCAGTAGGACAATGACCCTAAACATACTGCTAAATCAACACGTGAGTGGTTTAAATGACATGGAATGACCTACTCAATGCCCAGTCTAGATGCTATACAGTATCAAAGAATCATACTCCTGTGTAACTGTGAATTCTGTGTATAAGATACAGTGCACTGTGTATGATACATGATGTTACGTTGGTCAAACCAACTTCACCCAGTACCTTGAAATCAAAGTCTTCAAAAGCAAGTTATCTCGTATTAAAAAGGGAATGCATATTTTGTATGAGAATTTAATATTGGCTATTGTTACCATTGTACAGTACAAATCTCGGCACCACTTCATCAAGAAGACATCACTAGAATAGGAAAAAGTTCAGAAACAGGCAACAAAAGTAATTAAAGGAATAAAATATTTCAGCTATAAAGACAGGCTTTCCAAATGCAGCATGCCTATGTTGTGATATGATTAACATGTACAAATATGTTCAAGGACATGTTAATCATATCAATTGTCGATCTTTTTGTTCATAGAACTTTGCAGATTACACATGGCATCATTTAGATGATAAGTGGTTTCCTATTAATATGTATATTTTTGTGACTGTGTCAGAGGATTGGCTGTGGAGGGAAGATATACTGCATAGCCTGTTACCTCTACAAAGACTCACTTTGTGCGTCGCAACCGATTGTTTCTTGCTTCATGCAAGAACCAGTCACCAGTTGAATTGTGCTGTAATATATAAAACATTTTCATCCCAGTTGTAGATCCCATTTAACCTTGGTTTAACCCTTCCTTTTCCTTTTCCAGCACAATCTCACCCTCGATCCCTGTAAAAAATTAGTTGTTAAGGTTCAGTTTCGTTAAGTTTGGTGGCTGATTAGAGATAATGGTGGGATAGTGTAGTGGGTTTTGGATTTTAGAGGGGGAGAAATTTGGAATAGATTAGTGTGTTTAGTGTTAGTTTAGTTTGGCACAAGCCAGAAGGAGAAGGGGGCAGTGTAGGTTAGGGAGGGATTGAAAAACAAGTCTAATGACAGAAAAGTGGAAGACTTGCTGCCAAAAAGCCAGTCATAGTTACTTCAGATCCAGTGCTGTAGTGAGATGCCACTGAGGCTTTTCTTGCTAGTCAGAAAGCAGCATTGACGTAGCAGTGCGTCTCTCTGAGAATCTGGACCCTGATTCAGGGAGGCGTGCCCTGCTTCCACTGAGCTGGCGTCGGCTAAGGAGGCGGCGTCGGCTAAGGAGGCGGTGCAGCTTGCGTGAGATGGTGCCAATTGGTTGGGGGCGTGGCCAGCTTTGTGTTATGTCATCCTTGGCGCCAAATTCAAAATAAAAACACTAGAAACGTACTTTGTTGCTTTGTTAGCTGGTTATTCCTTCATCACTGCTCTGTAGTGATGAGTCAAAATTTTAAATACCTAGCTGTAACAGAGGGCAGTTTGTTTGCCAATGGGCTGGAGAGTGACACAAGAATGAGTGTTTGCAGACAACAGTGAAGCATGGTGTAGATTCCTTGCAAGTTTGGGGCTTCATTTCTGCCAATGGGGCTGGGGATTTGGTCAGAATTAATGGTTTCCTCAGTGCTCAGAACAGGTAGATTCTTATTCATCATGCAATACAATCAGGGAGGCATCTGACTGGTCCCAAATTTATACTGCAGCATGACACTGACCCCAAACACAACCAATGTCATTAAGAACTATATTCAGCTTAAAGAACAAAGAGTCCTGGAAGTGATGGTATGGTCCCCACAGAACCGTGATCTATACATCATTGAGTCTGTTTGGGATTACATGAAGAGTAAGAAGCAACTGAGGCTGCCTAAATCCATAGAAGAACTGTGGTCAGTTCTTCAAAGATGTTTGTGCAATTCGATTGACTCTTTCATTTGTGGGTAAGAGTGTCAATTGTATTGTTAAAATTCTTGTGTTTTGACAAAAAAATGGCTTATCTGGCTGGTCCATGGTTAGCTAGGAAAAAAGTAATATTTACTCTGTCTCCTAAGTAGATTTGCCCCCATTGACCTAGGGGATATGTCACAAATGGTCCTTGATGACCAAAGGCATATCCCCTCCAGCATAGATAGCCTGATCACCCTTCTGACAGCAGGGGCCAAATTTTTTGGATCTTAGATCTCCTCAATGACTTTCTTGTTTTCTGGCAGGTGCCATAACACATTAGTTGTGCAGGTCTAGCCATAGAAGCCATTGAACTGGGGTAAAAGTTTCTAAAATTGAAATTGTGGTAAATTGTATTGGCTGGCTTCAAAGATGTCCCAAATAGGACATGGGCAGAAAGACCCGATGCCAAAATTTGAAAAACTGAATAGTGCATGACCCAAATGAAGCTTTTTAGCCCCCAAACAACCTCACAAACCCATGCATGGGTGGTATCATTGTACTCAGGATATGTTGCTGAACATATATTGAGGTGTTGTTTTGAAGTGACATATACCAGGAGCTTATACCTCAAATACAATTTGTGTGGGGGGAAAAAAACACAAAAACATTGGGTATTTCTAAACTCAGGGCCAATAGTAAAATCTATTCAGCAGTTTTTTCCATTCGTAAAATATTTTCCAAATAAAAGTGGATATTTTTTACTTACTTAGATGATTTGATCAGAATAATGCTATCTAAAGAAAATGGTACCTAAAAATATATATATGTTACTTTTGTGGGCACAGTATACAGAGAAAATTACAGCTAATGTTAAAACAGCCTTGTTCACGAAGCATACAAAAAGGAAAAACAGTTTCTTTTTCTATTAATTGACAAGGGAAATTCACTGATGTGGAGGAAATATCGCTTTTTGACAATATTGACCAAGAAAAATGTAGATGGTACAACTCTAGATGGTACCCAGCAATAAAAGAAAAATATCTGTTTCTATTACTGATCAGTAAATAAAATACAAACTATATATTAACAGGTCATATATTTAACAGGTAAGACAGCAAACCCCCGGATCCATGTTTCAACTACTGCCCCCTCTGGTACAACACAGAAAGCAGCACTCAGTTGGGCCATCATTGGTAAACTGGAACAAACACAGCACAAGCCTACATGAACATAAAGAATGGGCATTTGAATAATTCTGTTTACAGCATGGAATGAATTTTTCTACCATTGTATTGTCATGTATATGAATTGGTGAACTGTGAAAAGGCTTGACCCTATGGCTGGCTAATAGTAATAATAATAGTGTATGCTCAAACCGAGCATAATGTGAATATGCAAAGCTTGCACTTCTAAGCTGTTTTTTTTCCTTCACCAAACCAGACATTTCAACTTACCAGTATTGGGAAGATCCAGCCTCAGTGAGGTTCTCCCTTAAGAAAGGTTGAGCTGGCCGGACACAATAGCTAGTTGAATTAGTGAATTATAGGTTGTGAAGGGCCAGCTTAGCATGTCTTAAAGGTGATGATCCCAGAAATTGGTCATTAGGAAAACATTAAGTTGAAATGTTTCACCTCATTTGCAAACTCAAGGTTTGGTGAATTAACTCCACAGTAAGCATTGCTTAACACTACTTAACATTTGACTTTACTATGTATGTTGTATTTTAATTCTCTTGTGAATACTGAGTTGCTTGCAGTTATCTGAAAATTATTCAATAAGTATTTCTGTAAGTGTATGGACATGTATCATTTGTTTTTAGTAGAAGACATAGCCTACTACAACAGTGATTTTTGACAAAAGCCACACATGAAAACATTGTGCCCTTCTAGTTAAAGGGAACAATGCTTCCATATATTGCCATGGTATTACGATAATTATTATTGTGATTTCAGTAATAATGGAACCCCAGCAGAGCTGTAGGGTTTAAGTTGGTGTGAGCCCTTCCCCTATGTGTGTATAAGAGGTCCAGATTTTGAGAGAAGTGGCAGTAGCTTTATCTGTGATGCCCACAATGTAAATAATTTTAGTATTGATTACATATTGCCACTGCAAGTTCTAGAGTTATAGAACATTGTGCCTATGAGTTTTTATAGCCACTGCATCCTGATGCATATTGACATTATTACAATTGTTAAAGGGAAAAGTTCAGGAATGTAAGATTAACCTCACATTTCCTATAAACATAAATAGAAAAAACAAGTAATTTAATATTTTTGTTACCTAAATACTGGAATCTAGCCCTCAGAATGCAGCTATTTTAAGATGGAATTATCTGTAAGAGCTCGTCTACTGCACAAGCACAAACAATGTAGAATAAATATAGTAATGGCTCTGGTTTCTGTTAGACTTTCTTTTATAGTGTACATTTGGTTTGGAAAGGGATCCATCTATCTAAATAGGCCTTTTTTTAGGGTTAATGGGCATGGAGCCTCCAGCTCCACCATCATTAATGGTAATCTGTACTTGCCCCTATGAAAATTAATACAGGTGATGTTGTAAGAAATAGCTCAGCCATAGTTATATAGAATGTTCTGGTCCAAGGTCCTAAATACGAAGTCATCCAGGGTCATTCTGTTGGTTTCTATGATGATTTCTTCTTATGTAGAACACCCCATGTCCCATAATTACTATTCATGAATATGGTCCAATGGGGGTTACACATAAAAAGGAGTTCTGAAGTGGTAAAACCAGAAAAATGACAGTTTAGTTGGTTGCTACTTAATCCTGGTGAGGAGAAATGTGGCTACTTGCCAAAGGCCAGTATTGTGAATACATACATCTTATATTGGAATATCCACATTAAAATGAATAGTGCCAGAAATGTTCCACTTTGTTGACTTAATTTATCTTTTTTAAAGTTTGGGGTTTTATTGAAGCACTTTTGATTCAAAACAGTGTTAAATGTTTTGTTTGCAATTTTATATCATAAAGGGATGAATGTAAAGTCCAATGCCATTGTTTTGAAATTCACCGGAAACCACTAATATTTGTGCCTTATTGAATATGTAAGCTTTAAGAAAATGCCAAAATCGTATGCCTTTGCTATTGAAAACAGTTGTTTTGTAACAGTATAATATCTGCATCCTTTTTTTGTATTGTGCTGGAATGCATACTTATTGAAATGCAGAATTTTCTATGCATGTACGTTTATAAATCTGAATATTAAAAAAAAAAACATTGTGAAATCTTGAGTAGTGCACTCAGAATATGCATTTACAAAATCAATGCATACTAAACAGATAAGTAATTTTTCTTCAAGCCTTATTTTAGGTGTAATGTAGCATTTGGTTTACCCACATATACCTAATACTATAATTTTTAGTCAATTCTCCTTTATTGAAGATATGCATACTGATAAAGTAGATACATACAGTGGTAACATTGTAGAATATGCACAACATAATACAGAGTTGGACAAATGTGCTACCAAGGACCCGTGGGAGAACATCAGACAAGAAACAGGAAAAATGAAACCTGACGGGGTCCAGAGTTGAACAGCATGCCAGGGTCATCAGCTACAATACATGCACAGGTTAGTGACATAAAGCAGAGGAGAAATCGAAACGCGGCATGGACCGCAAAATTACATTGTACCATCGTAATATGAAGAGAACAGAACAAAAATGAAAACAAACGAAAAAACAAAACAAATACACTGCACAGCCGAACTACCGAAGGTGACTCGGTGAAAAGAAGTCATACAAGCGAGCACTACAGATGGGAGACGATATTAATGACACATGTCCCGGCGGATAGGGGACATGACGACCGAAAAGACAGTAGGGGTATCAGGGCCGCAAAGGAGTACCGAAACCCAGGTCAATCATACGAGGAGACGAAATAAAGGCTGTCCACGGAGGCCATTTGAGGTCGTTTTTGTATTCCCTAATACTATAATTTTTAACTTGTTCTGTAGGAACATTTGTAATTCAAGTTTTGTTTCCTGTGCAGCCAATTTAGTTTGTCTTTCGAGTGTTTCATATTGTGTGGTGGAAATGACCTGATTGCAGTGCAGTACATACACAGATAAGTGAAAAAGGTAGTGCTTCAGGGGGGAAAAAAACCTGAGGTTCTCTCTTCATATTCTTTGACAATTGACTATGCATAATTTAGGCTTGGTTGAAAAAGCTGGATAACAAACAGACTGTAGCATAGTTTTAGTTTGTCTAGAGACAAAAAAAACAAGCTCAGGAATAATGAAAAAAGACACAATAGCATAGTCAGTTCCAAGGATAAATATTTTAATGATAGGTTAGAGTTATCAGTCCATGATTCAAACATGTTAAGGACTAGGTTAACGTCCCAAGTATCGGAATATCTAGGACGAGGAGGTCGTCTAATTCATATCCCTCGCATTAGTTGACGGACCAAAGGTTGTTGTCCAACCTTTGCACCTCCAATGGGGTGATGGTTTGCCGAGTAAGCCGATCTGTAGATATTAATGTTTCCGTAAGGTTTACAGAAAACAGAAAAGCTTTACAGAAATTCAGGATCAAGGGAATATTTGTAGATAAGGGATCCAGACATCGTCCCAGGCACCAAATAGACCATAGTCTCCAGGCCGATCCATAAATGATTTTGGTACCCGGTGCTCAGGGCTCTGATAGGATAGCTTGAGTTGTTTCCAAAATTTGAAACTCTGATGTTGGGATCCTGACACCAACCAAGCTAGAAGATTCAACTGGTTGTCCTCCAGAAGAGGATGATGATTCCCCGTTGGGCTGGTTAGCAAATTCTTCCAGTTCGGTAGAAGGCGGAGAAAATCCATGGCAAGTTCTAGGAGGTTTAGGAACCATGGTTGGCTTGGCCTTCACAGTGAAGGGTGAAAAAGCATAATTCCGTGTCTTGGACCAGTCCTGAAGGAAAGCGTCTAACGATATCGCTTCCAGGTCGCCAGCTGAAGAACTGGTCCAGCTGTCGATTCAGACAGGAAGCAAACAGATCTATGTGAAGTGGTCCCCGTATGCCAAGAATCTCTTGAAATATTTATTTGTGTAACATCCAATTGCTCCAGTCGGTGAGGTATCTGGAGTTCCAATACGCCACAGAATTGCTCAATCCCGGTAAGTATTCGGCTTTGAGAGTAATTCCACGCTCTAAGCAATAATGTCAGAAGTCTTGGGCTATGTCTGCTAGATGTTTGGATCTCGTGCCTCCCAAGCGATTGATATACTGGACGGCAGAGATATTGTTCATCTTCAGTAGTATGCAGATGTTGAACTTGCCTTTTGCTAAGCTCTTGATTGCAAAGGAACCGACCAGAAGTTCCAAACAATTGATGTGGAGGTGATTTTCTTCTTCTGACCAGCGTCCTCCTGTCTCTGAAGATCTGCATCGTGCACCCCAATCTGGTTCTATCACTAGGTCTGGTTGGCTGCCGAATATCGCCTTCCCATTCCAGGCACTGATGTGTCGTAGCCACCAGATCAGTTCCTCTCTTGCCTCTGGCGAAATACATATTTTGTCTGAGTATTGTAGTCCTCTCCGAAGATGGAAAGCTTTCAATCTCTGAAGAGCTCGGTAATAGAGAGGAGCCGGAGAAATAGCTTAAATTGAAGCTGATAATACACCCACAATGCGTGCTAGAGTCCTGAGGGATAAAGAATCCCTTTGTAGTACGGTCTTGATTTCCTTTCTAATGGAGGCTCAATGTTTGATCGATGGAATTGATCAGAAAACCGAGGTATTACATTTAATGACTCAGAATCAATACTTATTTATTCCAGTTGATGCCAAATCCGAGATTCTGGAGCAGATCCAGAGTCCACTGCGAATGCAATTTGATGAAAGGATTGTCTTGTGCCATGAGGAGAAGGTCGTCCAGATAGATTTGTCTGACCCCTCTGCTCCGTAATATAGAAACCACCAGTTTCAGAAGCTTCGAGAAGCACCAAGGTGCTGAGGAGAGGCCAAAGGGAAGGCATGTGAATTGCCAGATCCTGCCTTTCCAACGAAATTGAAGGAATCTCTGATGATCCGGGAAAATTGGTACCGCAAGTGAGCCAGTCTCCTGGTTGTAGAAGGTACCTTAGGAGATGGATGCCCTCCATCTTTAAATGTTCGTAGCGGATGAACACATCAGACCCTTCAGATTTATCACAGGTCTCATACCTGCGTCCTTTTTCTTGACAAGAAAAATATTGCTTAGAAAACCCTGAACACCATTTGGTGTTTCCATGATAGCCCCTTTTCTTATATAATAGATTCAACATCTCTATGTCTGTCAAATGATTTTGATCTTTGGAAAGATGGAAAGGATTTGGTATTGTCTTTTGCACAGGATAGCAAAGGAAATCTCTTGAATCCCAACATGGTGCTCAGAACCCATTTGTCTGAGGTTATTAGGGACCACTAGTGGGAAAAATGGGCGAGCCTGCCACACAGTTTTTGACTGCGAAGAGAAAAATGGTAGGGACTTACCTGTAAAGGGTCTTGTTTTAGAACAACCTCTTTGGCCCCTGGCCCTCCAAGGTCTAGTCTTCTGGGGGAAGAAGGAGTTGCTCTGCGAGGATTCCGACTGGAAACAGTCTCTTTTATAGGCATAAAAGCCTCTGGATCCACCTCTGTTGTATGAGAATAGGCCGGAAGAGCACATCCGCCCTTTGCAAAAACCTTTCCCTGACTTTCAGATTGGTTTGAGCCTTATTTAGGGAAGAAAAGACTCCCACATATTTCCCGATGTCTTTAATAAAGGCATCACCAAACAGCAATCCTTCAGCCGAAGGACCTGGTTTCTTAGTAGCCAGTTCGGTGAGTTGGGGATCTATTCTCATTAGAATGGACTTACGCCTTTCTATGCATAAGGCAGTATTAGTATTGCCCATAAAGCAAATTAATCTCTACCCATCCCTGTAGCATATGAGTATCCACAGGTTTGCCAGACTGTAAGGCAGCCTCCGTTAGATCGACAAAGTGTCTAAACATTTTTCTTGGCATCCCTTAAAGGATCTGTCAATTCCCTTTCTAGGATCTTTACCCAACTTGATTAGGTATTGAACCATACAAGGATCCAAGTCAGGAGCGATGGTAGGGGCAGGGCATTCAGCCCGCAGTTTGTAACGGACAGCCCTATCCATAGGCTTGCGGATCCAGTGTTCAATAAATTTAGATACATGGGGTATAGGCAGCCATTCGGCTGATCTAGGATGTTTAATGAATTCAGGGTCAAACATAGGGTTGCCCTGATAGTCAACTAATTCAGGTGGATCTGCACTGTCGGATTTTAAATCCTTGTCAACATAGACATCAAGATTTATCACCAGATATGCCTGATGAGTCATAAGCCAAATAAATGGCACCTTCTTCCTATGCTTCCTCACTATCTGAGGTAT
Source organism: Spea bombifrons (assembly GCF_027358695.1). Classification (NCBI taxonomy): domain Eukaryota; kingdom Metazoa; phylum Chordata; class Amphibia; order Anura; family Pelobatidae; genus Spea; species Spea bombifrons. The sequence continues at coordinate 16,835,632 of NC_071093.1, read as the reverse complement.
CAAAAGTCAGTTTACCTTTGCAGAGTTTTTTCTGGGGAGCTATAGAAACTTCCCTACGAGAGGGGTCATCGTGAGGTGGTTTAGACCTTGTTGCTTTTGCCAGGCAGTAATGTTTTATTGCGGGATTTCTGATCCTTAAGCAGGCTAGAGCTCACTTTAAAAGGCGTACTGCATGGTTCTATATTAAGATGCTTACGTTTCAGACACCTTTTTGGGCTGATAAATTGTTCCCTGTCTATCAGGGGTATGACAGGTGTGAAATGTGTCAGAGGACATACGGCTCTTAGGGCCACTGTCTGCAGTATTGCATTGCTTAATAGCAAGGGTAAAGGATTTAGTCAAGGAATCCTGCATGATAGACATGGCTGAAAAAATAGCCTGCTGAACAGTTTTATTCACTGTTTCATCTAGTATGACCTGAATTTGTTCCTCAGGTAAGTTAGCAACACCAGAGTGGGGTGTTCAGGTGAGGTAGAAAAATGTTTCTCAGCCATGGTAATATGCACAAAACAGTTGTACGGTGAGGAGAAATAGAAATATGGCAAAGGATAAATTCAATATATATACTTATGGTACAACCGAGGGAAAAAGAAACCAATAGATATCAATGACAATAAATTCTGAAGGGAAACACGCAGAAAAACCCACTAAGCGGGGGGGGGGGGAGGCGAGAGAACGGAGAACGTCTTCATAGACCAGACTCACAGCTGACAGACTCAGCTGAGTGCAGAAAATTGTATCCAGAGGGAATGCTCCGCCGCGGAAAACTAAAAAAAGCTAGGAACAAACAGAAAAAGATACAGGATAGTCTGCAAGGGTAAGGGAAACTAATGGGGGTGAAAGAAAAAACTAAAGGGGGGTAAAAATAGCAGAAAATGAGCAGAACAATAGGTAGTAGAAAACATACAATTTAAGATAAGGAGCACCAAAAAACAGCTCTAAATAAATTAGAAATGTAGCATAGCACAATACATATCTTATTCAAGGAGTAGCAAAGAAAGAGGAATACTTCTTAAAGACTGTAACTTATACATTGTGGACTGTATGCTGATTGACTACACAGTTACTTCATTAACATGTTGGGTTGTTAACCCTTTTCTTGCCTAAACTTTTTTTCCTTTTTTACTTTGCTGCTATTTTGGAGTAGTAAAGGATGTTTAAGCATGATGAGGCTCCTGTCTTTATAAAAATTATATTTTTATCCCATGAATTGATGCCCCTTTTTATACATGACAATACCTTAATGGCCTTAGCAACTGCTGACTGACATTGCGCAGTGTTGCCTAGTTTGTTGTCTATAACAATTCCCAAATCCTTCTCATTTGTTGTGCATTCCTTAACCTGAAGTGCATAGATTTCATCTAAATTCCTCTGCAGCAAAGTAATATCTAGGGCTGCAACAACTAATCGATAAAATCGATAATGAAAATCGTTGCCAACGAATTTCATTATCGATTATAAAATGAGGGTTTTTTCTCAGAGCAAATGCTCTGAAAAATACCCCTCGTTTTATAATCCGTTTCATTCAGTGACTCACAGCAGCAGTTCCTACTTACAGTTCCTCCCTGCACTCACTGACGATTGGCCCCGCCTATTTCCTTCTTCCAGTCCCTCCCTGCAGTCAGGGAGGGATTGGCCCTGCCCTTTTCCTTATAGCAACCACATGGCTGTGACACTCATCTAACTGTGAGTATGAAATTAATATTTGGGCTGCTGAAAGTAAGGGGAGGTGGGGTTTAATTCAGGAGCAGTTATGGTTAATGGGGTGTTTAGGGTTCATTTAGCGGCAGCTGTGGTTGATGGGGTGTTTCGGGTTCATTTAGGGGCAGGTGTGGTTGATGGGGTGTTTAGTTTTTATTTAGGGGCAGTTGTGGTTAATGGGGTGTTTAAGGTTAATTTGGAGGCAGTTGTGGTTGATGGGGTCTTTAGGGTTAATTTAGGGGCAGTTGTGGTTTAATGCTGAGGCCCAAGGGTTAATTTAATTTAATAGTTAACTTAAGGCGCAGTTCAATGTAAAGGGGGGCAAACTAAGGGGAATCTAAATCCTGGGGGCAGTGAAGATTAATCCTGTATTTATTTATAAAAGTATTGTCAATGTGATGTGAACAGGTCTATGAGGGGACTATGGGATATCTAGGGGGTATAAGGCATATCTATCTGGGAAGGATGGAGTGGTATATCTGGGGGTATAAGGCATATCAGGGATATAAGGCATATGTGGGGAGGGCAGTGTGACATATCTGGGGTATAATGCATACTGGGATATAAGGCATACCAGGGGGTATAAGGCATATGTAGGGAGGGCAGAGTGGCATATATGGGGGTGTGTGGCATATCTGGGAGTATAAGGCATATGTTGGGGGAAGCAGTGTGGCATATCAGGGGAGGACAGAGTGGCGTATCAAGGGGTATAAGGCATATGTGGGAGGGTGGTGTGGCATATCTGGGAGGCAGTGTGGCATATCTGGGGGTATGTGGCATATCTGGGAGGCAGTGTGGCAAGCCTGGGCTCAAATGTGCACCACTGTGGGGGGGGGAGGTTGGGAAATAAAAACAAGAAATGCATTTTATTTAAAAAAATGTATTCTACTGTTTGTTTTTAACATCCTGTTTGTTTATTAAATTATTTTAAATAAATTAAATATTTACATACATTTTTTATCCGATTAACCGAAAAAATAATCAGCCAACTAATCGATTATGAAAATCAACAGCTGACATGGCAGTAACCATCGAAGGGATGCCAAGAAACTCCACAAAGCTGAGCTTTATGGAAGATTGGACAGATGAAAGCCACTGCTACATAAAACTGGATCTTTCCTTTTTGCCAAAAAGGCATGCAAGAGACATGAAACACATGGAAAATTTTTCTCTAGCAGGCCATTAACCGTATAAACTGAAGTTGATTAAGAACAGGCACTTCTGTATCTTAGAAAAGAACAATCAGAGCCTACAACACAAATAAATCATCCATATTAAAGCAGTTTGGTACTTTTCCAGGTCGTATAAAAAAAAAAAAATGCTGCAAAGAGGCTTCAATTTTACATCCATCTACCTGAGAAATCTGTTTTAATTTATCTTTTTTGTAACGTACAGAAATATTTTTACTTCAGGGAGCTTCCTAGTGTCATTGGTTAATAATTTTCATGTTTCTTGGTCAAAACAGCCATCATGTTAGCACATAGGGAATATGATCGTCACCCATCAGGCATCATCTAGCACACTGGTTTTTTTTAGACCGTCATTCATGCTTTTTCAATTCAATTTTTTTTGTCAAACCGTATGAATAAGAAGAAAAAAAAACATTATGACAAGTCAATTTTGAACTATAATTGAGATTTCTGCTTGAAAGAGTTCTGTTCAAAAGGTTTGATTAGTCCAGAAAGCCCCATATTAAGTATTTCGTAACACTGTATATATATATATATGAAAAGGGGAAAAATTACCCTTTTCTGGTGGCTTAACCGTCTGTAAGGAACAAAGGTTTCTTGTGATATTAAACAGATTATAATAATGTATAAATCATTATAACCCATAAAGCATTTGGAATATAGCATTTTATAAAAAGGTTTGCATTTATTCAATTCAACATTGGATACAATATATATTTCAAAATAATTTACCTAAACATATAAAAAGGAATAAAAACAGATAAAAAAATAGACTGGTTTACAAAATGCATAAAATAGTATTAAAAAAGGCACAGTAACGAAAAGTTAGGCTTTAGGCTTGAATTTTTGTTCCTATTTCTGAGCCTGGATATTCTTCCTCTTCAGGCACAAATATAGACTCTACAAAGGAAGAAACAAAAAAACTCACAAATTTTGCAGAGATGAAACAAGAACTAACTACCAGTAAAAGCAAACACTGCTGTTGAGCGACTTGACAAAACCTCAACACTAACAACATTTTGCGGTAGTAAGAAAAATTCTATACCTTCACTATGATCCAGATCTGGGTGACATGATAGAAATAACCAGGCCAAGCCAACTAAGAGTGTGACAACCAAATTTACCACAATCCATGGCTGGAGAATCTGCTTTTCTGTACCCACCTGCCTATGAGAGACAATAAGAACAGTCACTACAAAACACACACATATATATATATATATATATATACATACATACATACATACATACATAGCATTATTTGAGTGCGTTTATGGAAATAGTAATCCTTGTTTGCAATTAGAAAGCCGTTCTTTATCTGACATCAGCTCTAGATTTTTGAGCACACGGTGTCTGAAGCGCCTGACCTTAATTCTTAAACTTATTTTGGTTTAATTGGTGGCCAAATGTTCTCTTAAACACAGATTATTATTAGTTATTAGGATGGTTAAACATAAAATTTTACAGCGTCTTAAGCAGTCTATTTCAGTTTGAATTAAATGAAAACATGTTACCACAAGCTGCCGTTCTCTGATGGCGGTGTGTAAAAGTTAATCCTGTCACTTGTCATCTGTTGACTTAAAGCAAGGATGAGTGCCACAAAATACACTATAAAACAGAAGGTTATGTATAATTGAGATATTTCACCAAATAAAAGTCATGCAACAAATCATATTTTGTTTTAACAGTCCTTCTCAGTTGTAAAAACACTTTTTTGTGATAATAGGGATTGGTGATTTAACCAGACCTTCCACTAGCATTCCAGAACTATGCATATATATGTGATGGATATTTGCAATGTGCAAGTACACACACATCTGCAGCCACCAAAGCTGTGGGAGCATAGGTAGCCATCAGAACATGACCAAGGCAACACTGGCAGTCACAGGAAGGATCCTCTAAGATATACTGCACTTCTAACGTAAGGCAAACACTACATTTTACAACAGTTCTCTAAATGGCCATGGTTGTTTTGTGTTATGTTTTTTTAATACCAAATTTGTAACCCCCATTCATCTATAGAGCAGCAATGGTGATACTTGGCTCTCCTATGTGATTCTAAAATAGGTCAAAACAGACTTGGGGCTCCAATCAATTATGCAGCCTCTTGATTGCCCGATATTTTGCAGGTTTGGCTTAAGGCTATATCTATACTATATGATAACTGGAAATATCTTTATCTGAATATAAAAAGTATTACTTTTAAAGTAAACATTGAAGTCCCTAATCTAGTGTTACCGGGAAGTAGTTGTACTTACAGAATGAAGCCAAAGCAGACTGGTCAAGCGTGAGAAGCCCACGAAATGCATCAGATGCACTTGCTAGATCAACCCTGACATCAGAAATAATACAATAACATTGCTGTTTAGAATATACAATAAGAAGGATTAAGTAAAACCACTTATCCAATAAATAAATCACCTGTCAAAGGCTGAAATGGTGCTAAGAGCCAACAGGAAATACAGGAGGCATTGAGACGGGTATGCCAAATCTTTGTAAACCTCTAGTAGACCAGAAGCATTCGACAGCTGGTTCCCTGAGAGCACATAAATCACAACAATATTCCACACAGCATAACCAGCCAGGAATCCACTGCTAAACAGTCCAATCGTCCTGCAAACAGAGCATAATGTTAGGTATCAAATCATGTACACGGATCATGTGCCTTTTGGAGTGGGTTGTATGAATTACCTGAAGACACGGTGCACAGTGAGAGATACATCCATACTGGTCCGTGTTGGTTTAACATCCATGAAAATATCCAACTGGTCTGCAGTTTTGATTATACCTGAACGGTCAGCAGCCTGGAACCTGCCTGGAGGACAAACAATCTGCTTCACTGGAAATAAAACATGAACCTCTTCCCTCGAAGAACTGCTGTAGTAATTAGAAGGTTTCCAAACTGTCCAGTATACATTTTGCCGTTTGTTATACATGCTATATCCTTTCGTGGGACTCTTCCAAACAATTTTAAACCATTTAGAAAAACGATTAAGGCCTTCTCATAAAAATAAAAGACTTAGTATACATTTTAATATTCCTATTCTACTTACGATTTTTCTCCACAAAAAGTTTGCCAACTGGCTGGCTGGATCCAGATGGTGCAATGAAAACAGGATGTGGATCTGCAACCATTATTTGTCCATCAGGGATTATATCGTCTTCCTCGACACCCAACTCATTAGGAAACTCCTGTTCAGCTGGACGTGTTTTTCTGTATTAAAAACAGTGACTACCGCATGAGTTACTTTTACTGCTTGTTTCAAGACATCAAACCTTACTTGTTCCTTGGCTTTGTCTTATGTTCAGTGTTTGCATACTGACATTTTTGCACTAATTGTAATTAGCATGGTATATGGTACATTGGAAACACACCTCCAAAGCCTTGATATGCTACCCAGGCACTCATCTAAGACAATAGCTTTTAAGGAATTAAGGAAACACTACCCAGCGCTCTGGTAGAAAATATACAGTAAAGTAAAAATAGCTTGTGTTGATGATCCCTGGAATGAAAAGAGAAATGGGGAACTCACTTGGGCCTCCGGCGTGGTTTTCTTGTTGTGCCTTCATCAGCAGTCTGGTAGTTTGGCTCATTTCCATTTTGCACCATTAAATTATGCTGATTAAATGAGGTTTCAGACTCTGGTTGGGTAAAAGAGAACATTAAATTATACCCAACACTGATGGATTATGTTAGATTCCCATGCTAGCCATAGCATATATGTTAGAATACTAGCATTTCAAATACCCTACTGTGTCTGGTTTTCAAACTCTTTAACGAGCTTACAGTCTAGAGGGATGTTTACCACAATAGGTAAAAGTGCTGTTGTTAGGGATAGACCAGCCACAGCTAAAGGAAAATGGGAGTATGGGAGGGCTTTAGTGTGCTATGTTGTAAGCATCCTTAAAGAAGTGGGTCTTGAGGGATTTTTTTAAGGAATAAAGGCAGGGGGAGAGACAGATAGACCGGGGAGGGAATTCCAGAGGATAGGGGCAGCCCTTAAGAAATCTTGTACGCGGGCATGAGAGCTAGAAATCAGAGGAGAGGATAAAGGGAGATCATTGGATGAGCGGAGAGACTGGTTAGGAGTGTATTTAGAGATGAGTGAGGAGATGTAGGGAGGGGAACCGCTGTGAAGGGCTTTGAAAGTAAGAGTGAGGATTTTGAAATGAATCCTGAAGTGCACAGGCAGCCAGTGAAGAGACTGACAGAGGGGAGAAACGTTAGTAAAGCGATGTGAGAGGAAGATAAGTCTAGCAGAAGCATTCATGGTGGATTGTAGAGGGGTGAGACGGTTAAGAGGGAGACCGGCTAAGATAGAGTTACAGTAGTCAAGACGGGAGATAATCAGGGCATGGACAAGAGCCTTAGTGGCATCCTGTTTTAGGAAGGGACGGATGCGGGCAATGTTTTTAACATGAAGGCGACAGTTTTTAGCGACAGACTGAATATGGGGTGTAAACGAAAGGTCAGAGTCAAGGGTGACACCAAGACAGCGTGCATGAGCAGGAGGGGAGATGATGGCACCATTAACATTGAGGGAGATAGATAGGGGAATCTTAGCATTGGAGGGAAAGAAGATGAGGAGTTCAGTTTTGGAGAGGTTGAGTTTCAAGAAATGTTCAGACATCCAGGTAGAGACAGATGCAAGGCAGTTAGTTACACGATCTAAGACAGAGGGAGAGAGGTCAGGGGAGGATAGATAGATCTGGGTGTCATCAGCGTACAGGTGGTATTGAAAGCCAAAGGATGAGATCAGTTTGCCAAGGGAGGAAGTGTAAAGAAAGAACAGAAGGGGTCCTAAAACTGAGCCTTGGGGTACCCCAACTGAGAGAGGGAGGGAAAGTGTTACTGGAGACAGAGACACTGAAGGTACGATCAGAGAGGTAGGAAGTGGCCAAGATCATAAAGCATTTGAAGGAGAAGAGGGTGGTCCACAGTGTCAAAAGCAGCAGAAAGGTCCAGTAGGATTAGCATGGCGTAGTGGCCCTTGGATTTAGCAGTGAGTAAGTCATTACTAACTTTATTAAGGGCAGTCTCAGTAGAGTGTCGAAGGCGAAAACCAGATTGAAGAGGTTCAAGCAGGAAGTTGGAGTCTAGAAACTTAGTTAGTTGTATATAAACAATTATTTCAAGAAGCTTGGGGTGAAAGGAAGCAGAGAGATGGGACGGTAGTTGGAGAGACCAGTCGGGTCGAGGGCGGACTTTTTCAAGATAGGAGTAATGGTAGCATGCTTGAAGGACGATGAGACAGATCCAGTATTGAGGGAGAGGTTGAAGATATGAGTTAGAGTAGGGACAAGGGTAGATGAAAGAGACTGGGTGAGATGGGAAGGGATGGGGCCAAGGGGGCATGTGGTTGGACAAGAGGAAAGAAGAAGAGCATGTACATCCTCTTCAGTGACAGCAGAGAAATGAGTAAATGTAGTGAGGGGAGAAGAGGTCAGTGGGAAGGGGGGTGCGTAGTCAGAGGGAGGTGACTGTGCAGATATGTCACCTCTGATAGTTTGAATTTTATTATTGAAGAATGTGGCAAAGTCAGATGGATTAAGGGGTAGTAAGGATCGATCGAAGCAGGGAATTCAAAGTATTAAAGAGTCATTTAGGGTTGTGGAACAGGGAGGACATGAGGGAGGTGAAATAGGTTTCTTTAGCAAGGTTAAGAGCAGAGTAGTAGGAACGTAGCATAAATTTATAGTGCAGAAAGTCAGACATGGAATTCGACTTTTGCCAACTACGTTCGGCAGTGCGGGAACATCGTCGTAGGTGTTGGGTTACAGCCGTGTGCCATGGTTGGAAATGTGAGGAGTGAGTAGTAACTGGTGCTACATGCTCAAGAGAAGATATGAGAGTTGCATTATAGACAGAGGTAGCGTTGTTAGGGCATGACATGTTTGAGATTGGAGAGAGGAGAGGGAGTAAACTGATTGAGAAGTCCTGAAGGTTAATAGAGCTGAGGTCTCTGGTTAGGCAGGGTTGGGGTGCAAGGGGGCGAGTATGAGGCAAGATTAGAGAGCAGGAAAGGAAGTGGTGGTCAGAGAGGGGGAAAGGGGAATTTGAAAGGTTAGCGAGAGAGCACATGCTAGAAAAAATAAGGTCCAGGGTGTTACTGTCATCATGCCCCTACATCTTCACCATCTTATGTGTCACAACATGTATGTACTTGGCTAATCCAATGGACAGCTACATCAATGAATATAGATGAAGATGGGGATTAGAAATGAGAAAGTTGTGTATTTTTTTACCTGGGGGTAGCTTCTTTTTTTTCCTCTTTCTTTTTTCTGGTGTAAGAGGATCTCTACTCTCTGAAGTCCTAAATGTTGTATCCTGCCCAATATCTTCTGCACAAAATCAAGCCACAAATTATTTTTGTTATAATCATAATTGATTATGTGAACAATTAATTTAGCATAAATATCAATATTTTGCATACATTTGTATTATGTATAATTTTTTGCCAATATCTGGATTCTGAGGCACATAGTACAGTGCTGTGAAAAAGAATTTGGCCCTTTCCCTATTTCTTCTATTTTTACTTATTGTAAAGATCAATAACGATCATCTTAACGTAAGACAAAGACAGTGTGAGTAAACACAAAATGCAGTTTTTAAATAATTTCATTCATGGGGAGGAAAAGTCATCCTGACAACAATGTTAATCCTTTAATGCCCATAGGACATACTATTATGTCGTAAGTGAAGGGACCCAAACAACCGTTAGGACATAAAACCTGTTATATGCAGGTAACACTAAAAACAAACCTATGGTCAGTAAGATGTGAAAAAACCCTGGTCATGAAGGGCTTAGAATGCCTTACCCTAGATAAGTATACCATATGCTATTTATATAAGGTGCTCAAAAATATATATTGCTTAATGTATGCAACTGTAAAGCACAAGACTTGCGACAAACTTGCTTTTCATCCAGGATTTTTTGTCACTAATTGGCTGCTTAAAATCAATGCGTGTGGTGGGTCTAGACACTCCTGCTACATTTCCTGATCCACCCCTGGAGATGACTGGCCTTAAGTATATCACATGTCAGGAAATGTGTTCAGCCCTGGTCAATTTGAACAAAAGGGACAGCTTACTATGCCGGACAGCCTTACCAAAGAAACTGCAGCTCCATGCCTCCTCGATCGTCCAACGTTTCTTTTCACTAATTGGCTGCTTAAAATCAATGGGTACGCATTCAGCTAAACACATACACAGATTATAGCTGGGGTGGGCAAAGGGGCACACAATGTAAAAGTTAATGGAAGTGCCCCTTTAATGTCAGGCTACTGTTGTGTATGACTGAAATCGGCCATCAAAGTACATAGTAACGGCAGGTAACAATGGTTAAAAGCCACATTTGAAGCATATGAATAAAGAACGTGAAAGCATTCCACTTACCCGTTGTGTTACTTGATTTTGCTTTTTTTCTTTTTGGCCGACTGAGTGGAATTTTATCTTAAAAGGTAAAATATATACTAAATACGCTAGCTTTTTGCATAGAAATACAGAAAAAAAGTCACAAAAACTAAGAAATGGAAACAACTGCATATTGATGAGATATAGAGGTAAAACATACTTACCCTGAATTGTACTTTAATTTCACATGGGATTCAGTGGAAACATGAAAAATAAATGACACAAATGTTATCATGAATTACAAAATAAAATGCTTATGTCAAAGTAAAAATATTTTTACTATTACTCATAATCATATTTCTGTCCAATTCTTATTAATATATTTCTTTTTGAAATTTTGTTTAGGTTTTCTTCTAGATAGTATGTGCCACTGCTTAACAATAACCGAACTTATGTTTAGCAACATAATCTGGTAACAGCAATACCCCACACACATAAATGTTTATGTTCTAAATAATACCCTATTTTGTATTTTAATATCTGATCTCCTCTGTACTAATCACACTAGCAAGTGTAGTAATCAGAGATCCAAGCAGGGTCTGGACAGTCACTCCTACTCTCCTGAATCCTTCCAGGTGCCAGCAGTGTAACCTAACAATTGGGCATTTAAACAGAAATGGTGAACCAGCCCTTACACAGTGCACCATTACCCCAGGCATGTCATCACAGAGCCAGCGACGCTTGCTCCTGCTGGCACAGGAAAGCCTGGATGTACTATTATCTCCATAAGGTCACACTGTCAACATTTTTTTGGAAGTAACACTGCATTCACGGGGTCCCTAAGAGGTTACTCATGTAAAATGTCTCATTCATGGAATTTTCAGGGAACACATAATTGTCATGTGACACACCCAAAGCACTGATATATTTGTTTTATCATAGAAATTGAAACCCCATCTATGTTGTTTTATGTGAATACATTTTAAATTGAATTTAATGTTTTTGTCAAAGAGTGCAGGTTAAGCTTCAATATTCTCTTTTACTATGGAAAATTCATAGCATAACTAATTAGTAAACAGAATGCTACTTTTTGTCATCCATTATCAATTTAGTGTACGGTTTTGTAATAAAATATTTTGTTTCTGGTAAAACCAATATGGAGGTTTTGGTTATACAAATTGGACAAAGCATAATTAAGCTCACCCGCCACGTCAAGGCACACTCTCAATAGGGTGAGAACCTACTCTCACCTCCTACATAGTGGACACAAAGCAGTTTATACTGCTACCAAAACCTTATTAATGTGTTGGGGGAGGTGCAATTAAACCTCCTCCCCAGTGGCGTCGCTACAGGGGGGCAAGGGGGGGCAATTGCCCCCCCTAGGTTATTCCTTGCCCCCCCTGTTGCCCCCCCGCCGAATTTGTAACCACCCAGGACAGTCCCGCAATGGGACTTTAACCCCTTGACTGCTAACGACGGCATGGTGCCGTCGCTAGCAGTCCCAGTCAGGTGCTAACGACGGCACCATGCCGTCACTAGCACTATCTTACCTTGATGGAGGTCTGTGGACCTCCATCACCACCTACCCCGGCGATCTGCCCCTCACACACAAGGGCATCACCGGGGCCACCCGATCTGCCCGGTGACGTCTCGCGCATTGACGCGATGACGTCACCGCGCAACTTTATTAACAACTGACAATTGTCAGTTAAAGAGGTATGGGGGCATGCTGCTTAGATGCCTGTATCTCAGGCATCTAAGCAGCTACATACCCCCAACATATACCGTTGGAAAGGTAATCGCCTCACCTTTCCAATGGTATATAGATTGTAAAAAAAGAATAAAAAATATTAAGTAAAAAAAAATAAAAATGTAAAAAAAAATGATTTGGGGGTCTCTAAAGGCAGATAAAAAAAGATCAAAATTGCCTAGAGACCCCCAAATTAAATTATTTAAACATAAAGTAGTTTAACTTAAAAAAAAAAAAAAGTTTAAGTATTCTAGCTAAATGATCACTGTGGTAGCCAATGTTACCACAGCGATCATATAGCTATAAAAAGTCACATTCCCTTTTTAAAAATGGCCGATACTAATTTTTAATCCTATAATCCCTTTGATCATGGGGTTAAATTTAGCCAACGGTAGAGGGAGGCAATTTTTGAAATCCTGATGAACTGCAAATATTATTAAAATCAGCCATTTAGCCTGTGTGGTACGTGAGTAACCATCTCATCGCTGCAGCGCCTTGCATTTTTACTGCAAGACTTATTTTTGCTGCAAAAGTGATTTTTTTTTCTCCCTTTACCATCATTTCTTTGGGATTGTAAGGGGAAAGAATGGTGTGTGCTTCTGTGAGTGAATGTATGGAAAGTCTATATGTATATGAAAGGCGTGTGAATGATCAGTAATTAGGGTTGAAGCCTTGACGTGGCATTACTGCTCACGTAGGAAGTTAAATTATGGCACAAAAAGTACACATTTGCAAAAACTACACCCCTTGGCGCATCAAATGAGGGGCTGCATGTGTTTCTAGTACAAACCTGGAGTGCGCAAGACACAAATGAACATGTCGCTATGGTTAGATAAAACATATTTTCAAGCCAAAGCGACATATTCCATCATTATTTGTGCACTCAACTTTTGTCCTAGAAATACATGTAGCCCCTCATTTGAAGCTCCAAGGGGTGTAGTTTCTTAAAATGGATGATTTGTCTGAATGAGGGAGAGCATGAGTTAATGTGTGGATGAATTGTCTGAATGAGGGAGAGCATGAGTTAATATGTTTGTGTGTATCATAGATATATAATTGTGGAAGGGCAAAGATGGCACCAGCAGGATGTTTGAGCCTTGGGGACCAAGATGGCACAGGCAGGGTGTATATGGGACAAAGATGGCAAATCTTATGTGTGTTATCTGGGTGCTGGCCAGGTTTTATGTGGGCAGTGTGGTTGGGGTGTGCAACCTGTGATCTATCCCTGTAATTTAGGGGGTTTTAAATATACCTTTAATGCCGTGTTTTTATGTGAATTCCAATTGATCTGTACCTGCAAAGCTTGGTTTGTGTGTTCTTCTGTAGATCCGTATCTGCTATGCTATGTTTCCATACATTATTTATGTATACCTGCAAATACAGGGTTTGTATGTCTTGTTCAGTTGATTAATACCTGCAATGCTCTTTCCATGTATTGATTTGATCTATACCTGCAATGCTACATTTCATATATTATTATTGTATACCTGCAAATACAGGATTTGTCTGATTCTGTTTATTTGATATATACCTTCAGTGCTGAGATCACAAGTGAATTTCAATTGATCTATACATGCAAAGCTGGTTTTGTATGTTAATGTGTTGATCTATACCTGCTATCGGCAGCAGGGTCTAATATTTATATATATATTTATATATATATATATATCGGCAGCAGGGACTAATATTAGGCCCTGAAATCATTTAGTGGAAAAGATAAGGTATTGTGTTGTTTAAAGGATTTCAAGGATTAGTCGTACTAAATTGTGGCTTCAGGCTTCCCATGTTGAATGATCAAGTATTGTATTGTCCAATAACAAAAGTATCATTCCATAGCACATTACTTTTGGCAATATATATATATATATATATATATATATATATATATATATATATATATATATATATATATATGTGTGTGTGTGTGTGTGTGTGTGTGTGTGTGTGTGTGTGTGTGTGTGTGTGTGTGTGTGTGTGTGTGTGTGTGTGTGTGTGTGTTGTTTTCAGCGGTATGATTTAATGGTGGAAATTATTAATGCCCCCCCAGTTTGACTGTGGTATCGTGTGCCCCCCCTATATATTGTTTCTAGAGTCGCCACTGCTCCTCCCCATTAACCCCTGGACAGCAAGCTGCAACCAGACTGATGAGGAGCCAACAACCTCAAATATGTGCAAACAGGGAAAAGAAAAAATGTCGGTGCGCTAAGCTAGTCACAGGCTCAAATAATATAAATATGTAATACGAGGCCTACCAAACAGGTGTAAGCATGCAGCAAGAAACAGAGTATTGGCTGTACAATGTATACAAAAAACAAAAACTGTCTGCGCTTAATTATGCTTTGGCCAATTCATATAACCAAAACCTCTCATTTATATTATGTTTATATATTTGTTGCCAACTTTATTAGGGTAAGAAGCGCAGACAGTTTTTGTTTTTTGTATACATTGTACAGCCAATACTCTGTTTCTTGCTGTATGCTTACACCTGTTTGGTAGGCCTCGTATTACATATTTATATTATTTGAGCCTGTGACTAGCTTAGCGCACCGACATTTTTTCTAAAACCAATATGGACTCAGGCCATCCTTCACAGGCTTTATTACTATGCGTTGTACATTGTAAATACATGTAAGCATGGCTAACTTTCAGCACTGCAGCTACTAGAATAACCCTCATCAGGGCCAGGCTGCCAATGTCTTGGATTGTAAGTTCCCATTCTAGGTCCAGCACAAATACGTACCAAGTTCAGTATGGTTGGTAGTATAAATCTAAGATTTTTTTTTTACAACCAAAGTCTAGCATTCATAGAGAAATACGCATGCAGACATCAGGCGGTTAAAGGTTGTTTAAGCATAATGAAATGCTTAATAATTGCCTAATACCGGCTTTAAGTCTGCATTTTGGGTACAGTTAATAGAGACATACCTTGGTATCGGTGGAAGGACACGTGGTGTTGACTGCAAAACAGAAAAGGTGATTATAGTTTAAATACCATATCTTTGAATTCAAAGTGTTTTAAGATGTTACATACACGTAGGATAAATGTATTGACATTTGGAAAATAACACAACCCTTTGCTTTCCCCAAAAAATTAGTATAGTACGTTATGAAATTTAGCACAGGGTGATTTGACAAACACTTCAGGCTTCTTGGTTCCAGAGAGAGCTGCAGTGGGTTCATTCCAACGAGAGATTAAAGAACCCATGAAAGATCAGCTAGCTCAGCAGACACAGATGATGCGTCACTGTATACAATCCATCAAAATCAATGCAAGTGTCATGAAACCAATAAACAGCAATAATCACAGGGCGAGAAAGGCAAGAAATAATCTTCCAACAAATGTTCAATCACATTGAAAGATTTCTCCTTAACTGCTATTAAAACACGAGACTTGTATTACATATTCCTCCATTTCATGCGACGAGCTATAAGAAGCCAGCACTCTAAACGATAACACAAACAATGAATGTGTGTGAGTTGCTAAATGTGTATGTTCTTGAAGATGAAATATTTACCTCTTGCTTCTTTCCCATGACCAAAAGTCAGTGTACATGTCGTATGCCGGACGGTTCCTTTCCACAACAGCGCTAATACAGATCCTCTTAATTCCCCCACAGGAATAACCCTTCCAGATAAAGTCCGGGATTATAAAGGTTACAACCTTCTAACCTTAATGCTTATTGCTCAGAGCTTTTGTACAAACATGAGAATAAGCCCTCAGCGCATATGTGTTTAACTAGTACTTGCTCTATCGAGTATATCAATACAACATAAACAGAATCTTTCCTTTGAAGATGTTAACATTACACCCATGTCTCTTTCTATTCACATTGTGCGTATTTTAAACTGGAACTCCATCTGAGGGAAAGACCAATGAGGTCCCGAGAGGTTTACTTCTTTTTCTATATCGGCTCAATAAAAGGCATCAACCCCAAAAGAAGACAACATCTTCTCTTATGGCTCATATGGCTGTATCCATCTCCTTTATCGCTTACTCCGATACATTTACATAAAATCAATGCTGACCTTTTAGACTAAAGTGCGTCAAATATTTAAGATGTTATTATTAATCATGTGGGTTTTTTTTTTTAGTTTTTTTTTTTTTTTTTTTTACACATTATATTTTATTTCATCCTGCTAAAAAAAAAAACAAAACGCATGGAATAATTTGCCTCTTAACTGTGATCTCTGCAAACCGTCTGCTCGAGCAGAGACACGGGGGTATCTGGGCTATAGCTTTTCCCCCGAATAGATTAAAGACATCACGTGATCACCTAATAGGGTAGGAAGAAACAAACAAAAAAAAAGATTGCTTTTTGTTTTCATGTCTCTGAATTTGAGTGCTCATACAGTGTTAGGAGCCAAACATGCTCGGAAGGCTCTAAGTGCTATTGTTCCGGACCTCTTCTTCTAAACGGCATGCATCGTACATTCTAATTGCATCGTCATCTGATGAAGCGACTCCATGGTGTTTTATAAACCACCGTAGCTGGGTCTTTCTGTAAGTTTAAAATGTGTTGTTCTCAGTGTAACCATTTTAAAGTGACGCAGAATATGTTGGCGCTTTGTAAATTAACCCCTTCTTTAACGAGGGCATTTTATAGCCAAAAACCTAGAGCTTTCTCATGTTTTTACGATATGTTTCGCTATGATCGTCCTTTCCTTATTTTACTGCAACCATACAAATTATACAGGATTTTTTCCAAGGATCAGTAGGGCTTTCTTTTGATACTACTTTTAAATGTATATTCCAACATTTCGTATGAAAAATATATATCAAAAAATGAAAGAAAAAAAACACTAAAAAGCTCCACATCTGTGTATGATGTTGCTATGATAATTATCAGTAAAGTAGCAAAGTTTCCCAAAATACATTGATTTAAGTACAGCACAAAAAAATACACAAAACCAAAAGGCGCACACAACCTAAACATCATAAAAGGCATAGAAATTCAGATTCCTGGGATGCTGTTAGAATAATTATAACCAATAAGTACACAAAACAAAACAAGAATTCCATGCATGCCTTCAGGCAGCAATCATTTTTTTTCCATGGATATATTTTTTTTATTTATGTTCTTGACGCTTGATCGCGCAAGGCTTCCAGGGTGGGAAGGGTTAATGTTGGTTCGCGATGATTGCCTCGCACACCGCTACTTTATTTATGACGTTCCATGCCATCATGACTGGGCACATTGGGTTACAAAGGTTTTAAGGGGATAAAGATAACTTCACCCCCCTCAAATGTCATATAACAGTCCTAGCAGAATTATATAGGACTAAATATATTGCTAACAAAATAATACTTTACGGTCCAAACATCGGCGTGCGTCATTTTACGCGCTGCTCATAAAAACTCATTTTTGCGCTTTCACTGGATTCTTTATAAATTCCTCAGCATACGATCGCCCTGTGATTATTTCTCATAATTCCAGCCATGGGCCCAGGGCGTTACAGCATTTTAAACATTAATTTTAATTAATTTGATTTTTTTGGTTTTTGACACAGGAAATGTCGCAGTCCATGAGCAAAAACAAAGTTTATTCTGCACTATACAGCGGCGTAAATCTTCGATGTGATCAATATGAAGGGCAACAGACAGTTACTGCGGATCGCCTCACATTTAGATCTGCTGTCCGCTATTGGTATAAATACAAGTCAATGACATTTTGTTTCTAGAGCGCCAGCAGATTCCATCCCGCTATTACAGTAGGGGAGAATGCCAAACGGCCAACAGTTGGCTTTTAATGAATACACGGGCTGTCATTTAGTTTAGTAAATGAGGCACCGAGGAGTCACCAAAGAATTTACCCTCTTCAGAAAGCTTAAGCCACCCAGACAACGGCACCATATACGGTATAAGCCACGACTCCCGTGGAGCTCTGCCCGCCTTCGGACTGAGCTTCATGGGAGCGATAAATGCATCGATGTCCCCGGTAACGGAGATGCCTGAGGAAAAAAGCCAACCTGGCACCGGTAAACTCAGGAAATTATACGGGACTGACGATAAACCGACTCTATAAAGAACTACACGGCGCAGTTGCTGTAGCTCACCCGGACGTCTTGCATTATCGCATTACCGCCCGAACCGTGGCCTCATCGGGATCGCGAAATAATCACTGCGCACAGCAACCCCTAGAGGGATAAACGGTTGCTATGAACGCCCTGCATACAGTATTTACTTCCGGGGTCAACCCTAATCCTGTACCACGTGATTTGTTACGCATTTGTAGTGCGCATGACGCCGGCCGAAGATGTGTGTATTCAGGAAAGTATATTATCGTCTAATGGCTGCCTACATGCTCTGTGACTCTTTTCCTCCAGGAGCTCAGGCTGTAAGGAATTATTTCATGGAGATATTCTGCAGTTTTTTTTTTTTTTTTTTTTTACTGCATTCCGTGTACTGCGCCTCCTGCCCCCTCACGGACAGCAGCATTGATTGAATCTGGGCATGATTCGCAGTGTTTACACTCCACAGGAATATGTACAACATAAAATGTGTTTATACATTGAAAGTGTGAATACAAAATCTAAAGAAATCATAGCATACATTATGCTAGAATATAACAGATACTATTAATGTACAGCAGTCTGTGCAATTAGCGGATGTAAGCAGTTTGTTATTTGGGAGGCAGTGGACGGATTTGTGCCGCTTTGCATGCCGTAGAAGCGCATGAGAGTATAAACTGCAGGGAACAAATTAAGAGGGGGCGCCCCCCCCCCAACAAAAAGGAACCTCAGAATAGAAACCCTTGGAAGGAAATTCAAAGCATCTAGGATACATATCCTTTTTATTTCATCATTTCTTGTTTCCAGCTATAAATAATAATTCAAAAAACATTATTATTACAGATTTAACATCTAAAATTAGTTTTCATTTCTTAAACTAGTAGTGATTGGAAGTGTGCTGTTTATATTTGTGCGTTAAAATGATAAATCACCTATGACTGGAGCCTTATTGAAAGTTAGTTACTTTTATTTATGTAAATTAAAATGTTGTAACTTTAACTATTATAATCCAATGATACATATACAGAATACTATAGCATTATGGTTTTGGCTTTTTCATGTGATTTGATGGTTATTGAGAATCTGAACAGATCCAGAAAGCTGGAATCCACTGAGGCTCATCCTGAGCACGCCTTATGATGGACATTAGCTGGACACAGGCCGATTGCAAATGATCATTCACCACGACTTGGTCAAAGAATTGTCCAAACTGGTCCTCCATCTTCTTTGCACATTCCTCAATTTCCTGGAAATCTTCCTCCTGCAGAAAGGAAGAACAGCAACTCATGTTTACAAGATGTTTACCCTACAACCTAGCACTCATACAAAACCTCTGTTTAACCCCTTCGTGACAAAGGCTGATTTTACTTTTTGTACCCTTCGTGACAATGGCCGTTTTAAAATTTCTGCGCTGCTCGTGTTTAGTTGTAATTTTCTTCTTTCCCGTTTACTGAACCCACACACATAGATATTGTTTTTTTCAGGACAAGAAGGGCTTTCTTTAGATTACATTGTTTTGATTGTATCATATTATTTACTATTAAAAAAAGTATAAAATATGGTGAAAAATTTTGAAAAAAATGACTGTTTCTAACTTTTAGTTGAAAAATCTTTTACTCATCTATAAAAGGTAATGAAAAAACCTGCTAAATAGATTCTACTATTTGTCCTGAGTTTAGAAATACCCAATGTTTTTATGTTTTTTTGCTTTTTTCTACACATTATGGGGCAAAAAGTACAGGTAGCGTTTTGCTATTTCAAAGCCATTTTTTCCAAATCTGGTAATTCTTCCCCCCATGTGCCATTTCGGGTATCTTTGAAGCCAGCCAATGCAATTTACCCCATCAAGTCATATATTTTTGAAAACTAGACAGCCCAGGGTATTCCAAATGCTAGTATTTTAACCCTTTCCAAGCACTAATTCTACCATCAGCCTTTGTCAAACTTTATGGTAGTAATTATTTTTGCATTTGTTTTTTCACACACATTTTACTTCAGGTATAAATAAACAGGTTCTGGTATATGTCACTATCATAAAACACCCCAATATGTGTTCAGCAACATCTCCTGAGTACAGTGATACCCCACATGCATGGGTTTGTCATTTTTTGGGGGAACTAAAAGGCCACATTTGGTACGTGTGCATTTTTCTAATTGGAAATTAGATGTGTGGCCATCCTTCCCCCCCCCGTGTTAATTGGGACATTGTTGAACCACGCCAATTCAATTTACCCCATCAAATCATACATTTTTTTAAAGTAGACACCCCATGGGCATTTAATATGCCAGTATTTTAACTCTTTCCATGCGAGAATTGTTTTAAGCTAATGTGCTAATTTTAGGACTTGCTCACCTAAATATATTTTTTATATATATATTTTAATTTTTTTTTGCCTTTTTTAAAACATTTTTAACATTTTTTTTCAACTTGAAGGTTCCCCTGATAGTGACATCAGAGGGAAATTATTTTTACATTGTACTGTTTTTTTTTACTATTTTTTTCTAATTATTATTAATTTTATTTTATTTTTTAATTTATTTTTACTAATCACACTGTGATTAGAAAGCTGGGCTCCATTGACTTGCATGGTTGAATGCAGTACCTGTATTCAACCTGCAAGTGGAGCCAGAGTTCTCTAGAGGGTCTGGAGACCCTCTAGCAACCTTTTTCGTCTTTATTGTTTTTTTTCCCGGGCCGCCGCCATCTTGCTGATGGCGAAGATCACCGGCAGCTGCGGCTGTGACCGCTCTCCGGAGCGGTCACAGTCCATCCTAAGGTAAGTGTTTGGTGTCGCTGGATGCCTCCTGATCGAGGCGTTCCAGCGACACCATTTAAGTTTAGGAGGTGATCGTTGATCGCCTCCTAAACGCTTTTAAAACGGGCGTCCACCGCCATACATTGTATGGCGGATGTTGACGCCCTGGGGAGGGGCCAGACATGGCCCCAGATGCCGATCGTGGCGTTGCTGAATGCCTCGAGGTCGAGGCATTACAGCAACGCCGTTTGGGTAAAAAAATCGATCACGGATCGATTTTTTTTACCCGTTTTAACAAATGACGGTCCTGGCACGTCATTTGTCGTTAACGACATGTTTTTCCGTGACGTGCCCGGACCGGCAATTGTCATCAAGGGGTTAAAGTGTATGTGTCACAGCTTCATTGGCTCTGAACATTAAGCAGGCTAAATCACTAATATATATATATATATATATATATATATATATATATATATATATATATATATCATTTTAACAATTAAGGATATAGAGGCAAAGGTGATAATTGTTGACCTTATTTGCATGCACCTACCCAGAATCCCTTGTGGTTGTGGCAGCACCATGAGATTTCTGAAGGAAAAACAA
The DNA here is from genome assembly GCF_027358695.1 of Spea bombifrons. Classification (NCBI taxonomy): domain Eukaryota; kingdom Metazoa; phylum Chordata; class Amphibia; order Anura; family Pelobatidae; genus Spea; species Spea bombifrons. The sequence goes on along the minus strand of NC_071093.1, from coordinate 16,814,266 downwards.
GCCTTCTGGTGTTCTGTAGATGAGTGTTTAATAATACTTCTACTACCCCTTAAATTTAAATGGAAGGGTTTCCATCACCTTTACCCACCATAACTTATATTACATACATTTACACAAACAGTAAATGACACAGTATTTGGACACCTGACCGAGATGAGCTTGTTGGACATCCTATTCTAAAACTATAGGGAATTAATATGGTGTTGGTCCCCGTTTTGCGGCCTCCACTATTCTGAGAAATCTTTTCACAAGATTTTGGAGTGTCTGTCGAAATTTGTGCCCATTCAGCCAAAAGAGCATTTATGAGATCAGGCACTGTGGGCCGAAAAGGTCTGGCTGCATTTTAATTCATCCCAATGGTGTGCAATTAAGGTCAGGGCTTTGTGCAGGTCACTTGAGCCCCTTCACACAAAAGTCGTGTTTTTAGAAACCTTGTTTTGTGCACAAGGGCACAGTCATGATGGAACAAGAAAGGGCCTGGTGTCACAAAATTGGAAGCAATTGTCTAAAATGTCTTTGTCCCTCTAGATCCTCTGTAGTTTTAGACTAGGACCTTTTGTTCTAACGTTTCTCCTTTTTTTAAATAAATTTCCCTCCTGTGCTTTGTTAAATAAGTATTTAAATATATATATATATATTCTATATATATATATATTCTATCGCATCTCCTCTTTCCTCCAAGCTATGCATTTTGAATTCCTTTATTCTTTACTGATAATTTGTATCCTGTAATTTTGGTAGCCCTCTTCAGAGCACTTCCAACTCAAATAGAGCCCTCTTTTTTGCTGTATCATTTTTTCTTTGCCAATTCTTGTTATGTAATACCATTTCAATGTACTGTACTGTAAGAAGCACTGCAAAAACTGTTGGCGCTATACAAATTAAAGGTGATAATCATTTCGAAGAAAAGTTGTTATTCTTGCTGTTATGTAGAATACTAGGTAAGACAACGGTAAGCCAGCTCCTTTCTTTTTCTATCTTGTACAATTACCTCCTATCAATTACAATGATAAAATCAGCATAATTTAAACATCTTAAATCAAATAAATACAATTTTCACCTTAAACCTCATGTTCACATAATAGTCTGTGATTATCCAGGCATTTTGTCGGGTTTGTCTCATGCAGTTTCTACTGGGTGGCTTAACAAATATAATGTATGGCTTAAGTTCATGTGTCCGAACTCCTGTAATGCCCTGTAAAAGGAACACAAGTTAATGGTTTTGGAAGATTAAAAAAAAAGTTTGCAAAATTTACAGTTTTACTCCCAAGAGTAGTTTAGTGAAATTGATATTGGCATTTTGGGTCATGAAAACCTTTGATGAATGTATGTATGCTTTTTTTTTTTTTTAAAGGGGATACAGGTTGTTGAGGGTCAGATTTACATTTTGGGCACCTCTAAGTACAGATAATACTATTACTGATATACTCCCTGGAGTATATCACCAAAAGCACATCCCTACTCTGCATTATGTGGAATCAGGCACTTTAAATGAACTCCTGATCGGATATCTTAAGGAACAGAGTGAAGAAGGGAAGTATATTTTGACTGATATATATTAAGAAGGGGGAACATGGAAGCTTTACTGTTTGGGGAGGATACACTGACAGTATCACAATCACCATCACTGCATGAGGACACAGACAAGAGGGTTAATATTTAAAAGCAGCGTGGAAGGTTCTCATAACATTCTTAGTAGACTAGTTTCATCATAGGTAAACCTTGGCTACTCATTAAAGCATTTTACATGTTTGTAAGATTTCCCTATAGTTAAACCTTTGGTCAATATAGATTCAGAATGTCGTTTTGTATAATATTGCAGATGCTGTGTTGTCACCTGTGGCTCCAAGTCGATAATACAGATTTTTCCTGCGTCCAATATGGCTTTCACTGCATCTACACTGGTCCCGTACATGTGCCCTTTGTATTCGCCATAATCAAGGAAGCTGAGGTTAACATAAAAAAGATAAAGCTCTTTGAACCTGGTTTGCTTTATTTTATTTTTTATTTTAATATAAACATTTTTTTTTCTTTGAGAAACTTTTGATCTGCTTCATGACAAAAAATTTACACAAGTCTTGTTACAAACATGCGAATCAGAGTTTTGACACTTTACATGAGGATTAGCCCAAATTCTGCCATCAGTGAGTGTCATATACACTGTGCTATCTGCAAGGGAGCAAAGGTCTGTGTACATCAGGTGTGATTAACTAACTCGCACTGCTGTAGTGTGCAGAGACCAGCATATGAGGTCATATCTCTTCTTCCACTGTGCAGTTTGAGGACAGAGGCACCAGGGGTTGCACATTTACAAGCTAAATATAAATTAAAGGGGGTCAGAAAGAGATCTTTGGCATCTGCTGGTGGATGCTGCTGTACATATAAAGTACATCACGAGTCTGTCCAAAGGCCCATTTACTACAGATATTACACATGCTACTAAAAGGAAGGTGTGCCATGCAGGTAACGTAAGAGAATTGATGCTCCAACTGTTGAAAACCAAGTGATTATGGATCCGCAAGGATTATAAACATGAACAATTGACATGCTTGGGAATTGGCTGGAGAGTTTTCAGGTGGGTTCTGGATTAACCTTTCTGATTTCACTATGCATATAAAGAACCATTTCTGGCAAATTTCTCTGCAGAGGGTCTGAGTTGGCCCGCAACAAATTTGCAAAGGCTCCTACCAACTCACTCTTTAGCGAGTCCTTCAAGAAAACCATGTTTTGTTGGATCATGCCTCCTACTTAGTGTACTTTGTATTTACTTACAGTGCTACGCCAACATGAACCTACCTGTGACTATATACCATGCTTTCAAACGTCTCCTTTGAAACAAAGAAATACTCCTGACCATGTTCTTCATAACTTTTCTTATTGCGCGTGGTGTCTGTTGAGACATTGTTATGCTGGTACTTGAAATACAATAACAGATGCATACAATATTAATGTATAGAAAAATGTATAGAAAAATTTCTAAAATTTTAACTATTACTGAAGTAATATACATGGCCGGACTCCAGGTCACACCAATTAAGTGTCCTGGATGGCTCATCAACTATGTGTGCTTCTGTTAGAATCGCTGACAAACAAAAGATTTTGTGTCTACTAATAATGTAATTTTGCTACACCAAACTGTTTTTAAACCTTAGCAGAGCCAATTCCTAGTCATCAGTATTTACTTACGTGGCACTGGGCTTTGAAATATGCTGGGATTTAAACAAATAAGTTGCCTTCTGAGTTCATTAACACCAACTCCAGAGGGTCCTACATTACAAAATAAGAAATGCATCATAAATATTATAATCATTGTATTACTCAGAATGTTTTGCTTAAAAATTAGTAAAAGTAGATACCAGTGTAAGAAATCATTTTTATACTTTTATTTTGTTCTGCACATTTTAGGCCTGAATGCAACTTGAGTGCTAGGAACATATGGTATCAATTAAGTGACGTAGTTTAGAGGGTCTTGGAATGCCGGTGTATCATATGCAGGGGCGGGCTGGGCCGGGGGGCAGGGGGGCAATTGCCCCCCAGGCCGCCCTAAATCCAGGCTGGTGGGCCGGACGGACGACCGGCAGACAGGCATTCAATGCGGCTGCGGCCGCAAAGTTAAAAACTAAGCGGCCGCGAGCAGGATTGAATGCGGCCGTCATGCGTACCTGGCGGGGGGGGCGGGGTCCGCCCCCGGCTGCCGCTCATCTGAGGGCTGCCACCATGCCAGCACACCTCCAGAAACGGTGCGCGTGGCAACTGTGGCTGTGCGCCGGGACTTGATGTCAAATCCCGGCACACAACACTGAAGCCACGCCCACCGTCTTCCGCGCTCAGTGCACAGGACAGGACGATGAAGAAGAAGAAGTAGAAGAAGAGGAAGAGGAAAAGTGAGAGTGAAAGAAGAAAAGGTAGGAGAGAGTGGATTAGTAAGTGTGTGAGAGTGATGGGTGTTATGCTGACTGTAAGTGTGTGAGAGTGATGGGTGTTATGCTGACTGTAAGTGTGTGAGAGTGATGGGTGTTATGCTGAATGTAAGTGTGTGAGACTGATGGGTGTTATGCTAAATGTAAGTGTGTGAGAGTGATGGGTGTTATGCTGAATGTAAGTGTGTGAGAGTGATGGGTGTTATGCTGAATGTTTGTGAATGAGGGTTTCAGATAGCATGGATGTGTAAGTGTTGGGGGATAGCTTGGCATAGGGAGTCCGTAATCACATTCCTTTCATGCCCAGATTCTAGCATGTAGTGGCTGCCTAGGCATGATAGGAGTGTGATTGCTGTTATAAATTATTTTTTGGTCCAACTTCGGTGTGTTAACACTTTTATTGGACAGAATAATTCAATGACAGTATTAATATATATATATATATATATATTTATATATATAATTGCAAACAGCAATCACACTACTATCATGCTAAGTCAGCCAGCACATGCTAGAACCTGGACATGATAGGATTGTGATTGTTGTTATATATATGTGTGTTAATATTATTTTTTGTCTAATTTTGGTGTTACTTTTAATAAAGTATTTTAAAGTTTTTTTTGTTTTTTTTTTCAGTTTTGGCCAAGTGAATGCTGAATTTTTAGTTTCAGTCCAGAATTTTCATTTCGGTTCATCCCTACTATATACTATGCCAGTCACTAAAGTGGTAAGCCTACACCACATCAATGTTTGGCTTAGTATATAGTGATAGGGGTTGTCAGTGTCTGGCTCAATGTATAGGCACACATTGACGGTGGTGCTGCGTAATCCCTAAGCATATAATGTAACAAATATGCTGTACCCCTGTCAATGTTTGCCTAACCATAGAAACTATGCAGTTTTAAAGTGTGTGTGTGGGGGGGGGGGTGCCACATACAGGGTCTGCCACAGGTGCCAAATACTCTAGGTACGCCCCTGCATCATGCGGCTGTCAGACCCAATGGCCATGCCTCAGCTCCTCTTCCCACGTCTTAAAAGTGGTGTGATGAAGAGCTGAGGCATGCGGTGCGTGCACGCCGGCCACTTTAATTTCATTAGGCGCTGGTGGAGTGACTGCCGCACGACGGCCGCTTTCAATGTCGCTTGCAGCCGCTTTGATGGTGCAATGGGCCAGTTGACTAGACTTGCCCCCCAGGCCTTAGGCTGCCAGCCCTCCCCTGATCATATGACTGTTCCAATAGGATTCCTTTACGTATACCCTAACCAGATGTAAAGGGGTATAAATTGGCATGACTACAAAGACAAGGTCTCTTTCTACGCTCTTTCCACGCTCTCATCTTCATCTCACCAAGATACTTAGCCTACAGTACCTTTTATCAACATTTGTTCCAGCATTGGTATTGTATGAATTGATAATTTGTTATCGAATAAACCTGATTAATAAGACATAGAAGCTGTGGTCTTGATTGCTGTTTGATCACTGGAGAAGCTTAGATATTCAAGACAAAGAATATTCTAACAACCAGTAATAGTAAAATTCACAGAGGTCAGTTATAAAGTTAGTTTGGAAGACACAAAAAATGAAAATATGTATATATACTCGCCACATTAAACAAAATCACTGTCAAATCCAAGCCCCATTATCAATACCCAGAGGGTCTTAGAATAATCAGAGTGGTCAGCAATAAGCACAATGTTTCAAAATTTAGTAGTCTTATATCAAAGCCAATGGTTAAATCCGGCAATCAGAAACTGGTAAATAGTGGAATGCAGGCAAAATGCAGATGAAATGCGTGTGGAACACAAGCAAATCACATGCTGGCAATGGCGGAAGCAATGGAAAAGGCAATGATGATAGTTATCAAAGTAAGGGAGCAAGAAATCAGTGAGGGGCATGACGTCACCCCCAGTGATTAATTGCTGAGCATGGACATAATTAACTACTTCCTAATCGTTTTCATCAGAAGCAAATCATTTCCACTTAATAAAAACTCTAGTTTGTGTGTCTAGAATGCAGGATTTTCTCATTTTCAAGATATTGAGTCTGAAAGGATCTGGAACATATATTCTGTTGTGATAGTTACTTCAGAACTAGATTTGCTGGTGAATTGTGTGATACAGTTTTTATTTTGTCAATTATAGCGGTAGTAAATAAGAAATACAAGGCTACTGAGTGGTCTCAGTACAGGAAGAATGCAAATGTAGGAAATGTGAAACAAGGATCTAGAGGTGGAATAGGTAAAATAGGAGCAAATAGGAGCCATACTAAAGCCATATATAACGGGGACCAGGGTGACCACTCTATCCCAGGTTATTGTTGCCAGCTTGCTAAAATGTTTAGGCCTAATGCTTTACTACACCATACTTTAACAAAAGTCTAACAATCAAGGAAATATTTCATTTCAAAACTATTTGCCAAGGAGGTCAAGAGAAAGAAGGGAAGGTGAACCAAGAAGCCATATAACTGACTTTCATAATGCCCACTGGTTTTGACTAAGATATTGGAGTGCTGAAGAGCATCGGTGGCACGAGATACATTGGGGTCTATTCACTTAAGGGAGGGTTTAGAGGAAAGTTGTGGTTTTAGCTTCTCTATTCATTATGAATTGGCCAACACCAGATGGTTTCCCCTTCAAGAATGGAAGAGTCAGCCATGCATAATGCATACTTTAATGGATAAGGAGACCTTGGAAAATGCTCACTGGGCTAACCGAGCTCTACCTCCATTAGATGCTCACTGGGGATGGGCCTTCAAAATATATAGGAGCTGAAACACACCTCTCCTTCCAACTCTCCCTTTAGCGAATAGACCTCACTGACTGTCCTTCACTTTTTCTTAAGTAGTATATTAAGGTTTTTTTAACTTTTTATTTGCAAGAGGACAATATATATATATATATATATATATATATATATATATATATATGCAAAACGTACATATAGGTTTCAAATAATACAAAAGAACAGTGGTAATGTCACAATAATGTAACAGAGTGATATTGTACCATGGTCTTCATACAAGGTTAAATTATCAAGTAGTAGGATAAGAAACATGATGTGGTCAAGCAGCATATGCAAATTACAAAGCATACATAGGAACCACCATAACGTCTCAATTAATAACAAGCTGATTTTCTTCCATGGTGAACACCTAGGAGTCAAATGTAAGGGCATCTGATAAGACACATTCTATTGGCATAAATGAGGCAAACCAAAGTAAAATTAGCTGTATCTGGCCCAGATAACTTTACATGAAACCGTCTGCCCCAGGAGGACAACAAGCGCCTCAAGCCAGGCACTCAAGGTGCACTGGCGCAAACCTAGTCCCACCCCCCGAACAAACCCTCCCCCCCAAAAAAAAAACATACAACCTCGGGCTAGTGAAAACCTCTTCCCATAGAAATGCCAATGGTACCTAGAATCCCCGAATAGGAGGCTGACCCTGTAGGTTTTGCAACACATACCAGTGTCACATTAGTGTTGCAGAAAGTCTGGTGAAGGGAAGATCGTGTGGAAGTATCTAATTTTGCAGTGTAAGGGCTCCATTTATATATATATATAAAAATAATAAATTGGCTTTACTTTGTGTAAGGATGTCTCAATCCAGTCTATACTAAAAAATAGATTGTATTCTGGAGAGCATCATGGCCAAAGTTGGGGACTTTTGTGCCAGTATGGCTTTTTTGTCTGCTGCTGAGATCACCCCCAAAAACATTTTTGCTTTTTCCTTCAATGAATTATCTTTGTATATGTATAGATAAATTGTAATCCTAGTTTTGTTGTGCAGTAACTGCCAACTAATCCTCAATCGGACAGTTAGAATAATTCAATTTTAGTGTAAGATAAGCCCTATGTAGTATTTTTAAGTATGATTATCTCTGCCTTTAAGGTAGCCTCCACAATTTGCTCTATGTCAAGCTCTGGGAGATCAGCCCTTCCAGTATGAAATTAGTATGAAATTACAGATTCAGGCGAAAAAAAAGACAGTCTCTTGTCCAATTTTGTATCCTGTTTGCCCCGTTTCGAATGGAGTTTAGGGTCTTGCTTTCTTGAGGCCATTTTAATTCCCAATAGTAACTTCCTTAAATGGTATCAGGTCAGTTTATATTTAAGTACAAGACTTCAATTGGAGTTTTAGGGAATATTCATATTACCATTAAGTTTACACATCAATGTAACAAGCAATTTAGCTTCAGAAAACCTCTTCAAGCACTCTTTAACCACTTAGTCATAAGACTTTCACCTCAGACCCTTCCCTTCTCTTCCTTTGCCATTTAAAGTATATAAGATGAAAAAAGTCCAAAAAAAAAAAAAAAAAAAAAAAAATATATATATATATATTTCTACTTGCCGGAGAGCAAATTTAGTCCTTCAAGCTTCACGAGCTATGTTTATACGTCGTTGGTCTCGGCACTGTGATCTCCGTTGCTCTATATTTTTCAGTTGCCCCGGTCCCCACAGTGAGTATTGTAGGCGGGCAGCGTCAAGTCCGCGAGGTCAGCGAAACCCGCGAAACCCGCGAGGCCGGCGTTTACCCGCCATCACGTCCCAGGCTCCGACCGCCCGTAGGATCCGCCTCCGAGAGCGTCAGCACGTCATCGCGTCAACCGCCCTCTGCCGCTCAAAAGAAGCAACAGATAAATCATCCTCTGATCTCACAGATGAACACTTCTCCCCAGACCTTGATCGTGCAAAATCTCAAGAATCAATTACACCAGAATTACTAACTTTAAGCCTACAAGACGTGGTGACTGAATTAAAAAAAGAAATGTCTAATAACCTAAGCGACTTCAAAAAAGAAATGAACATAGTAGTTACTAAAATGAAAGAAATGGAAAATAAATTTAAAGATCTTCAAATGCAAGTCAATACATTACTTGAATACAAACATTCTGCTACAAACCAAATGGAATCAATGGAATTCAAGATTGGCAACCTAGAAGATAAAATCAACAAAAAGAATCTCCGTTTCAGGAATATTAAAGAAACAGAACATCCGGAAGATCTTTCCTTAATAATGAAAGAATACTTCCAATATCTGGGGGTAAACTTTAAAAATTTCGAGGAAATTATTGACATTTGCTTCAGGATCCCTAGACCTAAATCAATCTCTCAGGAAGTTCCGAGGGATATATTGGTCTGCTTTCACTCCTATTATTTTAAACAACAAATTTATAAAGCTAGTAAACAGAAGAGTATATACGAAGGCAAATTTAAGGGTGTAATTCCATTACTAGACATTTCATACAATACAAGAATGAAGAGAAAACTATACTCCACTGTCACGACTATATTATGGCGAAACAAAATTAGATTCAGTTGGCGCCCATCAGCAAAAATTGCAATTTTTTTTGACAATTCAATAGAACAATTTTCGTCTCCGGACGAAGTGTAGGAATGGCTAAAACTGAAAAATATCAAATAGAATTTCTTTTTTTTTTTTTTTTTTTTTTTATTTTATTGGGTTTCATTAATATACTTTTTTAATATAAGTGCCATATCATAGGCGACATATTAGTCATCGCTATACACAAATTGAGGTATACTCAAGTGGAAGTAATTAAAGCTGTAAATTAAGGTTATTACAACTGCAGGGATATAATTGCTATAACTATATTGAACATATGTCTATAATGAATCGCAATTTTTTTTTTTTTTTTTTTTTTCCTCCACACAAATTAATAAATTTATTATTACTTTAAATAAATAAATAATTTATTACTTTAAATAAATCTCTTTAGGGTTACACTGATCCAAATATACACTTGAAGCGGAGAATATTAAATATTCAGTTAATAGGGATAAAACATTTTAGGGTCACATATATTATATTCATATGAAAAACCGCACGGAATTTTTACCCTAAATAAATTATTTACTAGATTCTGACTTTTTTTTAAAGTAGTGCAGAGATATGTACGCTAAAACTATATAAGAAATAATACGAATTTCTAGATTAAATATTTTAGGGGGGTACACTAGACTTTATTTTTTTTTTTTTTTTTTTTTTTTTTTTTTTTCTTTCTCTCTCTTTCTACATCACACTTGACTATTGCTAATGTATTACTAACTCATATCTATATACATATACACTTACATACCACTAGGTGTTTTTCTCTTTTTTTTTTTATATATATTTGAAATAGAGAATATTAAATTTCCAGTCAAAAGGGCTGGAATTAAGTGACACTAAACTTAAAATCACTGTAGGGACACATTTGTTATATTTTATTATATATTCACATCATAATAGTATGGAATTTTTTCTCCTAAATTAATTATTCACTAGATTCTGATTTGTTTAAAGTAATGCAGAGATATACACGCTAAAATTATATGAGAAATAGGATGAATTTAAATATTTAGGACCCCACTGTCTTAAATATATATTTGAAATAGAGAATATTAAATTCTCTGGAATTAAGGGTCACCAAACTCAAAATCACTGTAGGGTCATACTCGTCATTTTTATAATTTAGACACCTTCACTAGAATTAAAATACAAGAGCAATTTTTTTTTTTTTTTTTTTTTTTTTTTTTTTTTTTTTCCCCTCACAAACTAATAAACTTATTATTACTTTAAATAAATAAATAATTTATTACTTTAAATAAATCTCTTTAGGGTTACACTGATTCAAATATACACTTGAAGCGGAGAATACTAAATATGCAGTTAAGAGGGATTAAACATTTTAGGGTCACATATATTATATCCATATGAAAAACCGCACGGAATTTTTACCCTAAATAAATTATTTACTAGATTCTGACTTTTTAAAGCAGTGCAGAGATATGTACGCTAAAACTATATAAGAAATAGTACGAATTTCTAGTTTAAATATTTTAGGGGGGTACACTAGACTTTTTTTTTTTTTTTTTTTTTTTTTTTCTCTCTCTTTCTACATCACACTTTACTATTGTTAATGTATTATTAACTCATATCTATATACATATACACTTGCATACCACTTTATGTTTTTTTTTTTTTTTTTTTTTTTTTTTTTTTTTTTTTCTCTCTCTTTCTACATCACACTTTACTATTGTTAATGTATTATTAACTCATATCTATATACATATACACTTGCATACCACTTTATGTTTTTTTTTTTTTTTTTTTTTTTTTTTTTTTAATATATATTTGAAATAGAGAATATTAAATTTCCAGTCAAAAAGGCTGGAATTAAGTGACACTAAACTTAAAATCACTGTAGGGACACATTTGTTATATTTTATTATATATTCACATTATAATGCTACGGAATTTTTTCTCCTAAATTAATTATTCACTAGATTCTGATTTGTTCAAAGTAATGCAGAGATATACACGCTAAAATTATATGAGAAATAGGATGAATTTAAATATTTAGGACCCCACTGTCTTAAATATATATTTGAAATAGAGAATATTAAATTCTCTGGAATTAAGTGTCACCAAACTTAAAATTACTGTAGGGTCATACTCGTCATTTTTATAATTTAGACACTATCACTAGAATTAAAAATACAAGAGCAAATTTTTTTTTTTTTTTTTTTTTTTTTTAATAAAGTAGTATTATAATAAATATACTCCTTTAGAGTTACTATGGTTTATATCACTACATATGTAATGGGGAATATAACTATACAATTTACGCCAGTTAAGTGGGGTTATTAAAGGCCCTTAAACTTAAATTAACGCAGGGATATACATGTTATATTCATACAAGAAATAATATGACACTTTCGCTTAAATACTTTGGGGGAATATACCATTTTTTTTTTTTTTTTTTTTTTTTTCTTTTTCTTTTTTTTTCTTTTTTTTTTCTCCTGGTCCACACGTTGAGTAAGGGATATTTACAATCAAAAGTAGAGGCTCCTACCGTACAAAATTCCGCCTACTGCGCTTTAAACGCAGAGCACCTTAGTTTCTTTCCAAATACAATGGTTAGGAAAGAACTTAGATGGAGCTTTTGCTCCAAATTTTATGTTTTTTGTCTGGTACAACACTCCCTTTCTCGCGATAGGGAGTCTATACCAGGAGTATTGTCTTGCTTATATAAAATTCTTAAATTGGGAAGGGGAACGAGGAGAGAATTAGTTAATAAATGGTTATAAGAGTTATGTCTCTCAATGCCCAAGGGCTAAACTCAACGCGAAAAAGAGGCCTACTTTACGACACATTAATAAAAAATAATATCCAAGTGGCCTTCCTTCAAGAGACCCATTGGAAAAAGTCAGAGAAACAATCATGGGGGGGTAAGAAATTCCCATTAATAATCCAGGCCTCTTTAACGGAAAAAAAAAAGAGGGGTGTAGCCATTGTTTTTGCGGAAAATTTACAAATAAACATTCTAGGTCAGGATTTAGACCCTGAGGGTCGCTTTATTATCCTTGTTTGCAAAATAGAACATGCTATATTTACCTTTATTAATGTATATCTCCCAAATAAAAACCCCACTCTGCTCTTTCAAAAAATTATAGATAGAGCTGAAAAGATTCAAAAAGGTTGTGTATTAATAGCGGGAGATTTCAATTGTATAATGGATCCGATTCTAGACAAAAAAATTCCTAATGATGGTTTAGTAGATAAAAACCTAGTTAAACAAGCCAAAAAATTGACAACTATTTGTAAAAAAGGAGATCTTTTCGATATTTGGCGTACTCTCCATCCATACACAAAAGATTATTCACATCTGTCTCGAGTATATGGATCTTATTCTAGGATCGACCTTTGCCTGGGCTGTGCTTCTATGATAAGGAGAGTTAAGAAAGCGTCTCTAATAGAGAATACATGGTCAGATCATAGTTTTAATGTTATAGAGATTGGTAATAGAATAGTAGGTGCGACTTCATGGAAGTTAAATGACTTTATCTTAAAAAATAAAGAAAATAGAGAATATTTATTAAGAATGTCAGATTTTTTCTTTAAAGAAAATATGACTCCTGATTTAGATTCGGCTACAATCTGGCTTTCTTATAAAGCAGTAATGAGAGGATATCTTATCAAAATAAGTAAACAAGATAAAAGAAATAGGGACTTGGATTTGTCTGATTTATATATGAATTACTTTAAACTGACTTCCAGTAATAAAATTGCTCCTAAAGTAGATAATTTAAAAGCAATCAAAGAGATAAAACAAAAAATAAACATTAAATTAGAAGATAAGATTATAAAAGCTATTCATAATTTAAAATTAAAAAATTACTATAAGGGGAATAAAGCAGATAAGATCTTGACCAAAAAACTCAAAAATAAAAGATCAGCGAGTAAAATATCAAAAATCATTGAAGGAGATAAAATATTCTTATCCCCGGAGGATATTGGCCAAGCATTTAATAATTATTATAGCGGCCTTTATAATCTAAGTAAAGGAGTTTCAGTAAGAGAAATTGATGAATATCTTAAAGAAATAAAAATTCCAAGAATATCAAATCTTCAAAGAGATACTATAAATCAACCAATAACTATAAAAGAATTGACAAAAGCAATAGATCATTTAGAAAATCAAAAAACTCCCGGTCCCGACGGATTTGGTAATAGCTTTTATAAAATCTTTAAAGATTCCTTCTCACCATGTCTTTTGTCGACTTTTAATGAAATAGCATTAAGCTCTAAAACGCCTGCCGAATTCCTTCACGCTAATATTTTACCGATATTAAAACCTGAAAAAGATCCTACTAATATAAGAAATTATAGACCAATTTCTTTAATTAATGTGGATATAAAATTATATGCATCTATACTAGCAGCACGCCTTAAACTAATAATACCCTCTATAATCCATACCGATCAGATTGGGTTTGTATCGAACAGATCGTCTTGTAACCACACAAGAAGAATGTTTGATATTATAGAACAATCAGAAAATTTGAGTATACCCCTCCTAAGTCTATCTTTAGACGCCGAAAAGGCGTTTGATCGCGTTGGATGGGGATATTTAAACACAACATTAAAAGCCTTTGGATTCGAAGGTTGGTTTTATGAGGCAATTAAAACATTATACTCTTCCCCCATGGCAAGAACTATCGGCCCAAATATATGTTCTAATTGGTTTAATCTAACCAACGGTACAAGACAAGGATGCCCACTTTCTCCTTTATTATATTTAATTTCGATAGAACCTTTAGCAATAAAAATAAGAAATAACACAGATATAAAAGGTTTTGTAACCAGTAAAAGAGAATTAAAAATCTCTCTATATGCGGACGATATTTTAGTTACTCTTACCCAACCCCTTACATCTCTGCACCACTTAATGAATGAAATTAATAGATATAGCCTGATTTCAAATTATAAATTAAATGAGAATAAAACAATAGCTCAAAGTAAAAATATTGCTTTAGATTCACAAATAACTTTAGAGAAAAAATATAAATTTAAATGGACTAATAAAGAGTTTAGCTATCTGGGAATTCGGATAGCTGCAAAACCGGAAAATCAAGTAGAGATAAATTTTATGCCTTTATATAAACAATCAAATAAATTCTTAAGAGAGTGGAGATATCTTGACATATCATGGTGGGGCAGAGTTAACACGATTAACTATTATATATTGCCAAAATGGGCATATCTCTTCAAAATGTTACCATACAAAATACCAAGACCGTGGTTAGATATGGTCCAATCATTATTTGATACATACATTTGGAGAGGGAAGAGACCAAGAATAGCTAAATCGATTCTCTCTAAGAAAACCAAGCAAGGCGGATTAAATTACCCTAACATACATTGGATATATCAAGCCAATATAATTGCCCATGTAAGTTTCTTACAAATAGAACAAAACAAAGAAGAACCTTGGTATATGATCGAATCTGATGCTATCTCTAAAAATGACCTAGAATATTTACTATGGACGAACAATTTAAAATCTAACATCGATCTAATAAATTTAAAATCCATGACTTTAATTCAAACTTTATTAGAATGGAATATAATAAAAAAAAGAATAGGTTTACATAATAAAGTCATAAAAACAGTACACATAAAAACTTTACATTACATTATTGAGGACTTTACATTGGATCGATGTTCAATTCTAAATACTTTAACCTTCTCTGATATAATGACAAATAATGAGATCTGTCTATTTTCAGACTTGGTTGAAAAGATACAACTCTCTAATAAAGACATGTTCCAATATCTACGTATTATAAGTTTTCTGAGAAAACACTTACTGTCTACTAGCCCTCTGAACAATTCTCTTGAGGTTATCTTTTCCCATAAAAAAATAAATAAACTGGTGACTAAATGTAATGAATTAATGAGATTAAGCAACAAAACTTCTACACCTACAAGTTTAAGATCCTGGGAAAATGATTTAAATTTAAAAATACCTCTAAAAGAATGGAATACAGCTGCCTACCAAATAAATAAGGTAGTTCATTGTCTAAACTTAGTAGAAAATCAATATAAATTATTATATAGATGGTATTTAACCCCCAAAAAATTAAATAAAATGTATCCTCATGTGGCCCCTAATTGTTGGAGATGCGGTGATCAAGACGGCTCTTTTCTACATATGTGGTGGCTTTGCAAATTAGTCTCTCCAATTTGGAAATATGCCTTTGAATTGTTTTATCAATTATCGAATATAAAAGTTGATAGGGACCCCAAGACTGCGTTGCTCCTTTTAAATATAGCACATATACCAAAAGAAAAAAGACCGCTAGTGATACACTGCCTAGCAGCTGCAAAAATAATAATAGCTAGAAATTGGAAATCTACTGAGTTGTTTCATATGGACCACTACTTATCTCAGCTGATCCATCAACTCAATATGGAAAAGGACATTAGCTGGTCTTTCGATATAACGGGTAGAACTACATGGACTTACCTTAATTGGCTAAAAAAAGCCCAGGACATTGCGAGACAAAAATAAAAAAATAAAAACCCAATAATTAATATAATGGAAATAATTTTCTTCTCTCCTCTGAGGTCCCTCCCCAATGTTTATTTGAAACAATATATTTATATGTTTATATTTGTGTCTGTCTATATGTATGCTGATTATATATTAGACTCCGAATGTCTTTAAAATAGTCGTATATTTATGAATCTTCTGTCTGTATACTTTATACTTTTCTAATAAAAAAAAAAAAAAAAAAAAAAAAAAAAAAAAAAGAAATTACAGATTCAACACTGGTCTAAAGAAGCTGTAGATTTTAGACATTGTGACCCCCTGGGTTCTGTGTATGATAGGGGCTAGACATCCACAGCTCGAAGATGTGAACTCACAAAACTGTCGATTTGCATATAGTATGAAGGGTGCATGGAAACCTCTGGAATCTCTCTTAAGGCTAAGATCACAAGGGTTTGGTGCACAAACTTCCATAGCTGTATAGAAAGTTTTTCATGTCTCAAATATTTTCAGTCATGCTCCATGCGGTTTTCTAGATACACCAACTGCATTTATTATGCCCAAAGAGGTACTATCATTTGTCCAATGCTATCTTACCTATGCTCTAACCACAAAAGCAGAATGTGATGACAGATAAGCAGCATTTCCATATTAATTACTCAATTAACTTGTTGAATAAATGTAAAAATCTGAACTTACCAAGGAGGACAATCAGCCTATGACGATCAGAACGTCGCCGCTGATATCTCACTACTTCCTCATATGGGGCAGCCACAGAATGGTAACAGCTGCCAGAACAGCGAGAGTAACAAGATACCTGGTTACTGTGGGATTTTCTGCGGCAAAGGCGCATACTTCTTCTAAAGCCAGCTGCGATGAAAACACATGACTGTGAAACATATCTAGACACCATAACAGACATACAAAAAAGCCCAAAAGACATATTTACATTGTACTCAACACCAATTTAGGTTATTCTTTAGGTTTCATTTAATACAAATATTTCTATGTAAACACACTAGACTCCCATACCAATAATATGCCCCTGCTCGCCGCTATAATCTTCTTCTTCTTCGCAGGGAACAATCCAAAAAGATGCAAAGGATGAAGAAGAAGAACACAGAAAACATAAACAAATGTTATATGTTTCTTGACAATATGTTACACACTCTTTCTGCCTGTCTGAAGTATATCACTCTTCAAGTTCTGATATAATTAGTTTCACTGGGTAGTGTCAGGCATGGTATGGAGCAGTGCTCCTCAACCCTCTCCTCAAGGCACACCTAACAGTCCAGGATTTAGGTATTACTCAGGTGTGTCTAAGGTGTTGCATAATTTATAATATATTATATATTTTTTTCTAATATTGCTGCAAGAACTAGAAATATTAATAAAGGCGTATTCACGAGGTGAAAATTGACTAACTGCGCTATGCATTATAGATGGCCATGCCCATTAAGCTACTCCAGTAAAAGGGGCTGAGATGAATTGGTGTTTAAGGAGCCCCAAAGTGTGGATATTTTTGTCACACAACGCCATTCATAGTCAGATGCCCGACAAAACTAAATACCTAATAAATATATGCAACAATCGTTAATCAATAGATCACAAAATCAAATTAAATCAAGAAATCGAAGTTGTGGCTAGTTTTACATTACCTCCTTTTAATTCCTCTGATAAGATTGCAAATTAAAAGAAAGGGATTTTAGCTATATAGCATTTTTTTCACATATAAGACTTTTTGTCATTTCCAGTTGCTTTCCTTTCTACCTTCTTAATGTTGTGGAATATGGACATTCAGGGTAATGGAATTGTCTAGGATGTTTGGACATTGCGTCGCATTTTGTATATTTAGTTTGTGTTAAAGTTGAGCTAGTAGAGTCCATTCCAGGATACCTCTCCTATTAAAAGCAGTAATGGTTAATGGCAACACATGTTTTTATCTAAAGTCATTACCATCCTCTGAAACTGCAATTAATTGTTTTGTTTGACCATGGTGTTGAGTAAAGACTCAGGAAACAAGCTCAAAACATAATTGCTGGTAACATGGTAATGGCCATACCAGCAATAGGGTTCTCTAATGTTTCCAAAATGACCTTAAACTGGCAGTGATTGAAGAGTGACTGCATACATGTTTGGGGTTACTCAGACCAATTAGATTCCAGTGACACATAAAACGTTATACAACAGACAGTATGAATATGGTCACATTACCCTTACTATATACTTGTTTTGGAAAAAAAATATTTACCAGATTCAAATGTCTCTTCATCTTCATTCCAGTTCACATGTGTAGGTGGATGATAAATAGCATTGAAAAAACATTATTAGTATTAAGTAACATCGTTAGAGATCCTTGAAGATGGACATCATATATTTTCATGAAAACAGAATTTATACCAAGATAATTTATATGGAAATTCCAAGAAACTGGTCAGAGCTGTGAACATTTGAGCCAATTACATCCATTGATAAAACCAGTCAACAAAAAGGAATTAATAAAATCTAGACAAGAACAAGAACTAATCTGCCACCACACTATAGACAAAAGACCTCATTAGAAAGGAAAGGGTAAGGAAAACTAAAGACTCTCAAAAATAAAATATATTTTTTTTAAATTCCTCTATGGCAAGATGCCATTAATATTTGTTTAAATCTCTTCACAATTAATGCTCTCCTAATAGTCAGCAACTTTACCTTCCTAGAGTTTTTAAAAGGATTGGATCTAGCTTAAAAAAAAACAGGTTTTAACGATCACTCACTAAGGTGGTTTTGGTCATATTTATTACTGTAGTAAATCCATCCCCTGTAGGTAAGTTACTTACAAGGCTCTGTTCTGGGACCCTTTAATTTTCGCAAGTTCTAAATAACTTACGTACAGTCAACAAATGCTTTCACTATGCACATATTTGCAGAAGACACTATAATCTACACCAGGGCTGGAATGGACATGACTAAGCGGTCATGGTACTTTAAGGTCTGTGGCTTGGAGCTGCTTACACATTACCACAAGTTACATTTTCATACTTCCACAAGTTGCAGCCATGTGTTTTCTTACTGCAGGACCCGACCTGCTGATGGAGCAGCAGTTAGTGTAAGTACAGGACCAGATTAATGGTGGAGTACACAGAGCAATTGCTCCAGAGCCCCAAGGGTTTGAGAAGCCCATACCATTCATCCAATGCAGCACTGGCAATGATGCTCCCCCGCTGACACAGTGAGGGAGCTACATGCCACAGAACTTACAGGATGTGGCCTGTAGCCCCCCACTGACACTGCATGCCAGACAAATACATCATTTCAGAATGCACAGCACAGTGATGGAGCTACATACCACAGTACTCATAGGGTTTGGCTTGCTGTTCCCTCGCTAACAATGCGCCAGGTGAAGTGAAGACATTTTCTGGCGCACAACATAGTGAGGGAACTATTGCAGGATGTGGACTGTCGCTTCCTTACTGACATGCCCCCCCCCCAGAGCCAGAGGGTGACAACATTTCTGGGTGCACAGTGAGGTAGCTACAGGCCACAGTACTGCAGGGTCAGTGAGGAAGGATGAAGGACTAGCTATGAAGGACATCCAGAAGGAAAGCAGTGGATGTGAAAAGTACCTCACGAGAGGAGGAGCAAAAGGGACCCTTATGTCTAACTGTTCCAGGGTCCCAAGTGCCATAATCTGGCCTTGTGTCAGTATGCACATTACCATCTTGATGACCAGGTCTGATCTACACTATAAAAATAAACATTCCACAACTTGAAGCTTGAGGTGTATCTATTGAAAATAGCGCCAATGACAAGCACTGAAATTGCGCCCCTGTCCAAATATCTAAAACCCATTTACTAGCCCCTGCTGCCCATATATATATATATATATATATATATATATATATATATATAAATATTAGTATAGATCAACATACAAACCCAGATCAATTGAAATTCACTTGTGATCTCAGCACTGAAGGTATATATCAAATAAACAGGATCAGACATACAAATCCTGTATTTGCAGGTACACAATAATAATATATGAAACGTAGCATTGCAGGTATAGATCAACTAAATACATGGAAACAGCATTGCAGGTATTAATCAACTGAATAAGACATATTAACCCTGTAATTGCAGGTATACATAAATAATGTATGGAAACATAGCATAGCAGATATGGATCTATAGAATAACACAAAAACCCAGCTTTGCAGGTATAGATCAATTGGAATTCACATAAAAACACGGCATTACAAGTACCGTATTGGCTCGGATATAGGCCACCCCCGTATATAGGCCGCCCCCTAAAAGTTTGGTGCTTTTAAAGAAAAAGTTTTTTTCTTTAAAAAAGCACCAAAAAAAACATGCTGCCACTCTGTCTCCCCCCCGCCGAGATATGCTGCCACTGTCCTCCCTCCCCGAGATATGCTACCACTGTCCGCCCCCCCCCGATTTACCGGAGCAGACTCCCGTGTATCTTATGGGGCCGGCGGGGGACATCTACGCAATACGCGTATACAACTTCCGGTGCCGGCACTGGATGTGCCGGCACCGGAAGTTGTATACGCGTATTGCGTAGATGTCCCCCACCGGCCCCGCAAAACACCCGGGATTCTGCTCCGGTAAGTCGGGGGTGGGCAGAGGTAAAACGCATCGTGCGGACGGTCCGCACGATGCGCTTAGACAATCTCCCTTGCCGGCACCCCCCCCCCGTGGGAAGTGCTGGCAGGGGAGGCTGTCTGAGCGTATCGGGGAGTAGGATGCAGGTCCCCTACACCGCTGCGGGGGATCTGTATCCTAACCCCGCTGCCTGTCGGGCGCTAGACCCCAAATATAGGCCGCACCCCCACTTTAAAGACTTAAAGTGGGGGGAAAAAGTGCGGCCTATATTCGAGCCAATACGGTATATTTGAAACCCCCTAAATTACAGGCATAGATCACAGGTTGCACACCCCAAAACCAGCCCTGGCGTCCACACTGCCCACATAGAACCTGGCCAGCACCCAGATAACACACATAAGATTTGCAATCTTTGTCCCCAAATAGCCCAGCACAAGTCAACTTTGTCCCCAAACAGTCCGGCCTGTGCCATCTTTGTCCCATATACACTCTGCCTGTGCCATCTTGGTCCCCAAGGCTCAAACCTCCTGCTAGTGCCAACTTTGCCCTTCCACAATTATACATCTATGATGCACACAAACCCTTTTACAGTCACTCACTAATTCACACTTTAATTCAGACAACTCATCCACACATTAACTCATGCTCTCCCTCGTTCAGACAATTCATCCACACATTAACTCATGCGCTCCCTCATTCAGACAACTCATGCTCTTCCTCAGACAACTCATCCCCATATTAACTCATGCTCTCCCTCATTCAGACAACTCATGCTCTCCCTCATTCAGACAATTCATCCACATATTAACTCATGCTCTCCCTCATTCAGACAACTCATCTACATATTAACTCATGCTCCCCCTCATTCACACAACTCATCCACATATTAACTCATGCTCTCCCTCAGACAACTCATCCACATATTAGCTCATGCTCTCCCTCATTCAGACAGCTCATGCTCTCCCTCATTCAGACAATACATTCACATATTAACTCATGCTCTCCCTCATTCAGACAACTCATCCACATATTAACTCATGCTCCCCCTCATTCACACAACTCATCCACATATTAACTCATGCTCTCCCTCATACAGACAACTCATCCACATATTAGCTCATGCTCTCCCTCATTCAGACAGCTCATGCTCTCCCTCATTCAGACAATACATTCACATATTAACTCATGCTCTCCCTCATTCACTCAATGCATCCACACATTAATTCACACTCTTTACTTATATCTACCCCCTCTCCTTCCCTTATCACTTTCTACCCCCTCTCCTTCCCTTATCACTATCTAACCCCTCTCCCCCTTTGTAGTTCTCTCACCCTGAGGTCCAGCGACGGGAGCACGAGGCTTCTGTCTTCCTGCACTGCTGCGGTGCCCGCTGCTTCACTGCTGAGCGCCGTAATATGACGTCATATTTCGGCGCTCAGCAGTGAAGCAGCGAGCACTAGCGAGCGGCTTTTAAACACTGTCTTTTTTTTTTGATGCGGGGAGAACGTTTAAAATCCGCTCGCTGGTGCCCGCTGCTTCACTGCTGAGCGCCGAAATATGACGTCATATTACGGCGCTCAGCATGAAATGCCGGCACCGGGACGGAGGTAGAGGCCTTGTGGAGGCGAATGAGGGGCGCCGAGCGGTTGCTAGACGCCCCTCTCTCTCCTCCGCATCAAAAAAAAAAAAGATGACGTTTGAAAGCCGCTCACTGGCGCCCCCTTCAAATGATACAGAACAAAAAAAAAAGTATTTTTTTTAAAAAAAATTAAATATATAAGAAAAGTCAAATAAATAAACTATATAGGGAGCTCATTGATCACTGGCATCCATAACATATAAGAGAGATCCTCAAAGGGATCTCTATCCATATTGCACTAGGCAATATTGCACTAGAGTGCAAAGAAAAAGAAAATTTGTAAAGAAATTTAAAAAATCATTAAAAACAATGGATATTTTTAATATTGCCCTGGCATCCTTTTGGCCTAGCACTAGAAGTAAAAAACAATAGTTAAGCCCCTCCTGTTCTGTCTTCTTAAAAAAGACAGGCCCTTATGACTAATATGGCTTTGCAATCATTGTTCATGAATACAAAATATGATGTCGTCCTTTAAATTGTTAAAAATAATGATAATTACCAGCTTCCACAAATTTCTCATCAATCTTCATGTCTTCCTCTGCAACATAAAGCGGAAAATATTAAAAACATATTTAAAAAATATTAAAAACATATTCAAAAAATATTAAAAACTTTATAAAAGTTGATGGTCAGAGCCTACATCTACAAAACTGCTTACATTACAGGACGCTGTGGGTGGACTTTCTCCATAGGCAAATATGCTGCAGGTCAGTCTCTGTTTTAAAGGGATCCCTCAAGTTTGTCTATCAAAATTAAGGACTGTCAATTGGCAAATGGTCAAAATGTTTGTAACGTGTTAGCCGTGGAAAAAACAGGAGAAAAGTATAGTTAAAATGATAGAATTTATTGACTGAGAGTTTAATTGCAAGCTTTCAAGACAAAGTTGTTAAGTACCTTCAACAGGCATTAATGACACTAAAACAGAATTTCCTAAATACAAAAGCACGGTTCACACAATTTGGAAAAAAGCAAAACAAATACTGGACTATGTTAGTGGACTAAAATAGATACCGAATAGATACTGTAGATAGAACTGCATGTATCTATCTATTTGACCTATGTTAGTCCAGCTAATTCACTGCTGAGAAAATTCTCCAATACCTCTGTGTTTGTTTTGTCCCTTTCTCCTTTTTTATCTTCTTTATTTACAATTTTTAGTTATTACATACTGTAGAAGAAAATAATTTGCTTCAACCTTTAATAATAAAAGCTATTTTCCATTTTATATTGATAGTCAATCAATTTTCAATGCAATGTATTGGGGAATTGGGGAAGGTCATAAACGTAGAGTGCGATAATTTGCTTAATCATCAAAACCTCTAGTGTCATCAAGTAATTGTGCTGATTAATTAACTCCATAGAGAAGTATAATCTATCACTAATTAAATTAGTACAGTTTACCCATTTAAGAATCCTTAACAAGTGGTACATATGAAACATTATATTAAAGTCTATAGTGAAATTAATATAAATATAATAGAATTGTGCGAAAAGAAAAAAAAATATTTAAAACTTAGTGATTAAGTTTCAGCTACTTAATGTCTTTATAGCATACCAAAATGGCAGTGGGGAATAGCCACTTATACATATTCTCTTAGGAGTAAAGTAATTTCTTATTTACTAATTAAGTATATCCCAAGATTCTTCAATTGGCTGTGTTCTAATTGTTTTTACAGTGCAGCTTGCACTACTAAATTGTTTGTATAACATGAAGAAAATCTTGCCATCTTGGCTATAAAGGATCAACTTTGGGCTTTGGGGGTCTATGATAGCAATCCAAAGGGTCTGGATCAAGTTTCTCTGGAGATCTATAAAGGGCAAAATATTTGACTAAGAAGGATTCCAGATGTTCTTGCTTGACCGATTCTGGGATTCTTCTTACTTTGATATTATTCATCCTTGAAAAATAATGTGCTGCACAAAATAAGTATTCCTTATTTTTTCACAACAAATAATATCTTCTACTCTAATTACTTTGTAATTTGCTTGTTTGCTAATGTTGCTTCAGTCCAGAATAATATAAAGTCAGTTGGTAATTATGATTATCACCATGCTAGTCATTCTAATTAAATTTCAGTAGGAAATCCTTAATCCTAGATGTATTATTAGAAAGAGATTGTTGTGCAAATCTTAATAAGATCGCCCATCAAGACTTGAAAACACTGAATAATTAGAAACATTTAAAAAGGCCTCCTTCGTGTTTCATTAAATTTAACAGAAGTGTAACTGTAATTAAGATTTTAATGTTGCAGACCTTGCTGCCTCCTTTTTGTTAGGAAACTTGTTTTCTTCAATATTGTTATGGCCAATATCCAGATTACCAGCAATGTTGCTTTGGGTTCAAGATTGCTCCCTTTGCGTTAGCATTTTCCTCTACTTTCTATATGATGGTGGTATCAGGAATCTAAAGCATGGGTGGTAGATGACAAACACTGTAACTGCCGCTTAAGTAAATCTTGTGTGACACTGGGTTTCCCCATTGTCACCTGGATTAGAGGATGATAGGATGTGCTGAAATCTCTGGTTAATTATTAATTATCCTCAGTATCTCCACTACATCCAGAGCACTACCCCAGGGTTCCACCGCTTGATACAAGCATGCATGCGTCACGTTATGTAACCCCCACCCCTTCCCTGTTTTGCCTTTTCCTAAACATGTGAAACGTGGTATCATTTTAACTATACTTTTCTCCTGTTTTGCCAGTGCCATCCTGCAGAAATGAAGCTGAAGAATTTCCTAAGGAGAGGTGTTATCAACCTCTCCACTTACACTCCAAGCAAAGATGAACTGTATGCACTCTATAAAGGTCTATCATTTTGCCCAACAAGACCTGTGGGAAAAAAAAGTCAGAATGCACTTACAGGATTGCAGAATTGCTCAAACTCTTCAAAATAGAAAGTCCGGTGGTAGAGGGAAAAACTACTCCTCCTCTCTACTTCTCTCAACACGTTTCGCCTTCTATGGCTTCCTCAGGAGAAAAGTATTTTCAAATTTCAGTCCGTGGTAGGTTTCATCTGAACTGAAATTTGAAAATACTTTTCTCCTGAGGAAGCCATAGAAGGCGAAACGCGTTGAGAGAAGTAGAGAGGAGGAGTAGTTTTTCCCTCTACCACCGGACTTTCTATTTTGAAGAGTTTGAGCAATTCTGCAATCCTGTAAGTGCATTCTGACTTTTATCAAACATCTTAAGAAGATACTGCACTATTGGGTTTTTTTCTATTTTACTCATTTTAGACTAATGGAAGAAATATTTTTATTCTTATATATTTTTTTCCACATGTACATGCGCGCCTACGTCTGTTGTATCTGTTGCTGAACACTGAGAGGAGTGTTATTGGGCTGCTGCAGTATTGTGGGAAGTATTTTCCTCATACAATTTTTCAATTTTATTTTCGTACTGGTGTTTATTTTTTCACCTTTGGGTTTATAACTTCCAATTAATGCCCTATTCACTGGCCTCAATGGAGACGCGAATGCAAATTCATCTCCTGATATAACCTTACAAATTAATAATCCTTTTACAAACAGTGAATTA
This sequence comes from Spea bombifrons, assembly GCF_027358695.1. Classification (NCBI taxonomy): domain Eukaryota; kingdom Metazoa; phylum Chordata; class Amphibia; order Anura; family Pelobatidae; genus Spea; species Spea bombifrons. The sequence goes on along the minus strand of NC_071093.1, from coordinate 16,788,720 downwards.
GTACAACTAACTTATTTTTGCTAACATCTGACACCTTCATGGGCCTGACATGTGTCAAATGACTTTATGGCCCCTCTAACCAGGGAGTAAACTGATCAAGATGCTCTGACTGAGCTGTATCTATCTATTACATCTCTGTTACTGCTGAAAATTCTCCAATATCTCAGTGTTTGTTTTGCCCTTTTCTAAACATGTGAACTATGCTTTTGTATTAAGGGACCTAACAACTTGATTTTAAAAGCTTGCAATTAAACTTTCAGTAAGTCAATAAATGGTATCATTTAACTATACTTTTCAACTGGTAAATGGAAACAAGATTTTAAAATACAGGGTTTATATTTTTCATGAAAAAAAGACGGAGATGATTTATTCAGGAGCTGGGGGCACTAATCAAAAGGCATTAAACTAACTGCAAAGACAACTGTAAAATAATAGTCACTTCATTACCTTCTCCAATTGTACTCACTGTTCCAATGAATCCAGCAGTTTAAAAAACATAATATATATTTTTCCATCAAAATGGTTACCAAATTCAGCCATTGTTTAAATACATATGACTGCAGTTATTTTTGTAAAATGAATGGATTAATGCAAAGGTAACACAGGCTATTGGGGTTATTGTATCTGCAATACAGGCATACCCTACTTTAAGGACATTCACTTTAAGGACAGTTGTAGCACAACCATTCCCCTGTTTATGTAGGCTCGGTTTACGAGAACAGAGCATCTTTTGAGGTTCTTTTGGGGGTTTTTTTAGTGCCTTTTGAGTGTTGTGGTAGTAAAAACCTCACAATTATAGTGCAGTACATGCATTGATGAATGAAAAAGGTAGTGCATCACTTGTGTACCTTAATATGGGGTATAGCTGCACTCCCAACAACTGGGAACTGAAAAAGGAACTCATGTCTGTATTGAGGATACATTACCCACCTTTCCTACAGATTACAGATAATTGGCAAACAAATTTAACAACTTGTAATGGGAGGGAGAATTACCTATGAACCTACAATCTACACAGGACACTAAAAATAATGTCATTGTTTTGTAAAGATTATCCAGGTACTCACACTGTGAGGCCTTAAGGCAGGAATGAGACATATACGGTTGTGACCACCAAAATTCCCTCTGTTTTCTGTATACATAAAAAAATTACAATTTTAATAGTCATAATTCACATCTCTTGTTTAGGCCTGTGAAATCATGCATACCATCTTCATTGTTCTTTATACATCATTTTAGAAACCAAATTATTACATGTTGTCATGGCAGCAGACACTGGTAGGGTTTGTCAATCAATAACAAGAATGTCTTAGTCCATTGTTGTCCCACTTTACTTAATACCGTCATCAACTTGACTGTGTCACCATGATCCTACCTGAAAGATCCGGAGGTTTTATTGTATATTACATAAATAATGTATCTCTAACCAACCTTCCTGTCTTGCACTGTATTGGAATATCAGTGTAGTTGGTGACTGTGCCACAGAAGGAACACCAGGTCTCAATCTTCTTCTTCTAGGGCCATACTCCCTGAAGGAGATGTAGCAATTACTGTCTCTCTCTGGGAAAACCTCCACTGTCATATTTTCAGTGTGCACGCGTTTTGTCAATAAAGGGGTAGTGAGAACAGATCTGTAAAAGTGCATTATGCCTCTTCTGCTGCTTGTGGTTTACCTTTTCAGCAGATGGTTAGATGGAATGAGCCCAGCACACCTGCTGAGATCAGAAGCTTTTCTTGCCTGCCACCATAAAGAATCACTCTGGTCAACAATCTGTAGGATTTCTCCTTTCTTAAAAGGCAGTCCAGCATCTGCACAGGGTATGGCTGGATCCTGTTGGGGCCAGTAATCTGCCATCGCACGGACAAAAAGCTGATTTATGAATAAAAAGATATATTTATATAAATAAAAATAAAAGTAGAGCGACCTAATTATGTAATTGATAAATTATTAATATAAATTTAATGTGATACTATGGTTTCACATGGTTGCAGTTAGTCCCCCTTTGTATAACATTACATGTATTCTGTTGGTATACAGTATTACCGTATTTGCCCGAATATGGGGTCTAGTGCAGGAATGTGGAATTCGTATTGCCCGACACCCGGGACATACGCTGAGACAGCCTCCCCTGCCAGCACTTTCCACGGGGGGAGTGCCGGCACGGGAGATTGTCTAAGTGCATCGTGCAGACGTTCACCGGCTGTGGCGATGCGCGAAAAGGACCTCCGCTGCCGACAAGTCATATGTTATGCAGCCATAACATTTTGACCACCTGTCTAATATTGTGTAGGTCCTCCTTTTTCCACCTAAACAGCCCTGACCCGTCGAGGCATGGAGTCCCGTAATTTGCAAGGTGGGGCCTTCATGTATGCATCCTGCTGCCATGCATTCTCCAGGTAAGTGACCCACATGCATCCGGCCTTCTACTTGATGTAAAAGAAAACGTGATTCATCAGACCAGGCCACTTTCTTCCATTGCTCTGTGGTCCAGTTCTTATGCTCAAGTGCCCATTGTAGGCGCTTTTGGCAGTGGACAGGGGTCAGCATAGGCACCCAGACTGGTCTGTGGTTATGTGGCACTATATGCGATGCACTGTGCATTTTTACACCTTATCTATCAGAACCAGCATTAACTTTTTCAGTAATTTGAGCTACAACAGCTCGTCTATTGGATTTGACCACATGAGCCAATCTTCGCCCCACGTGCATCAAAGAGCCTTTGCCGCTCTCTGTCGCTGTTTGACCGCTTTCCCTTCCTTGGACCACTTTTAATAACCCCCACAAAAGCTGCAGTTTTGGAGATGCATCCATTTTTCCTGCTTCTAACACATTAACTTTGACGTAATGTTTACTTGCTGCCTAATATATCCCACTCACTGACAGATGCCATGATAAGAAGATTATCATTTGTATTCACTTAACCTGCCAGTGGTCATAATGTTAAGGCTGATTGGTGTGTGTGTGTAATATATATATATATATATATATATATATATATATATATATATATATATATATATATATATACCGTATTTGCTCGATTATAAGACGAGGTTTTTTCCAGAGCAAATGCTCTGAAAAATACCCCTCGTCTTATAATCGAGGTCGTCTTCTAATCAGACCTCATTCTGCTGGGGCCGTGCTGCTTACCGGGCTTTGATCGGGAGCAGCGTCTCTGCTATTAGCAGCAGGAGAACAAGAAGCTAGCACAGTCCTCACATAACTCTACCTCCCCCTCCTTCCTCTGGGGGCGGGGCCAGAGAAGTTGCTCGCACAGCGGGGCCCCTGCAGAAGTCTGCGAGTGAGAGATCTGCAGTTCAGGTAAGGGGGTGGGGGAGGGTTTTTGTGATTAATGTGTGATTAATGGAATGAACGAGTATTTAAATGTTTGTGAATGAGTGTGTGATAGCATGGATGTGTAAGGGGGTGGGGGTGGTAGCATGGCATAGGGAGGCTGTTATTACACTTCTAACATCCCAGGTTCCAGCATGCACTGGCTGCCTTGGCTTGATAGGAGTGTGATTTCTGTTAGCAGTATATATATATATATATATCCCCAGAAATGCATTTTAACCCCCTATATGCCACTCAGCCCCATGATATGCATTTTAACCCCCTATATGCCAGAGTGGCATATAGAGGTATAAGGCATATCATGGGGCAGAGGGGCATATAGGGGGTTAAAAGGCATATCATGGGGCACAGTGGCATATAGGAGGGTATAAGACATTTCTGGAGGCAGAGTGGCATATAGAGGGTTAAAAGGCACATCATGGGGCAGAGTGGCAAATAGGGGGGTATAAGGCATTTCTGGGGGCAGAATGGCAAGCCTGGGGGCAGATGTGCATAACTGGGGGGGGCAGGTTGGCAAATAAAAGGAAATAAAAAATATATTTTTCTCAATCATAGCTTTTATTAAATATGAAAATGAATTAATATTTATTAGTAAAACTTTTTTCCTATAGGATAGTCTTATATTCAGGTTTTTTGTTTTTTTCCTAAATTTATATTTTGATTTTGGGGGGTCGTCTTATAATCGAGCAAATACGGTATATATGGGTAGTAGAATTATTGTTAAACACTCATCCACGTCAGAAGGTTTGTTTTTTCCCCAGAAATCCCAATGGTGCTTCCACAATCACAAAGAATTCTGGGTAGGTAAATGCAAATAAGGTCATCAATGATCACCTTGAGTGTCCATGAGTGGTGATCTGGCTACTGCACCTCTTAACCCGGGTTCGGTCTAAAGGCTGTCTTGCACAGCAGGCATTTACCTTAAAAGGATCAGTGTATAAAGTGGATATAGAGGCAAAAGGTGATCATTGTTGACCTTATTTGCAAAAAATCAACAAAAATACTCTGCTCTCCTGGATATCAACTAATTGCAAACACAGATTTATAAAAAAAAAAAAATCAAATATGGCACCATTTAGACAATGCTGTGTTACCTCCCTTTGCCTACATACCAGTTCTGAGTCTTCTCCTATAATGCAAGATGAGGTTGGAGAATACATGACAAAGGATCTGAGACCAAAAAGCCCTATTTTGGTTTTATCAGACCATAGAACCTGATCCCATTTGAAGTTCCAGTAGTGTCTCCATGCTTGGAGATTTTTTGGCCACTCAAATCATCATTTTCACATTGTGTTGAGTTAATATAGACACACGTCCTTTTCCAGGTTTTCATAACATTTCCAGTTCGCTTCCCATTTTGCGAAGCTCAACAATGTTTTGCTGCACATCACAGCTATACTCAATGAATGACTAAGAAAGTTTTGCCCAAGTGTCACCTAATATTTATACCCCTGTGAAACAGGAAGTCATGCTTGAACAACTTTCTGGTCACCCAGGTGTACAACAAGATGTAAAATATCAATGGGAATATGCGTCAACCATATTTTTCTCATATGAATTCATAGGGGTGCCAATAATTGTGCCACACATTTATAACTTGTTTTTTTTTAGAAACCTGTGTTCTGTTTGCAATTATTCCCAAGTTTATTTAAGTATCATACAGGATGTCAACCAGCTAAAGCTTAGTAGAAGTTTGGTAATGCAGCAGGACAATGACCTTGACATCAAATTAATATTCAACAGAAAGTCAAAAATCCGCCTTTTGGAGTGGACCAGTCAGAGCCTAGACCTCAATCCATTAGAGATGCCGTGGAATGACCTCAAGAGAGTCGTTCCTCCTGAAAGTTGTGCAGGTCTGATCCAAGACTATTGGAAACGTGTGTTTGAGTTTATTGCTCAATAAATACATGAAACATTAGCATTGTTTAAGCACATTGTGTTTGTCTATACTATGCAGGATATTTATCAGATCACATTTTATGAACAATTAAAGTAGAAAACCAGGTAATTCCAAACGGGTTGTTTACTTTTACTTGCCACTGTATATATATTTTATTTAAATACCTTTTCTTGCCTTCTGTAGTCTTACCATTGTATTGCTGCTGACAGAACGGTCACCGATTGGGATGAGCTTGAATACAATAGTCCCTTTTGAATGAACCTGTAAATTTGGATATTTATAGTTGCAATCAGTTGGTAAGTAGTGGTTTATCAGAAAATACTAGAGTCACCCTGCAAACTTTTGTAGGGAACCCCATGCCTACCCACACTAACATACATACACACACTGACTGCTTATAAATCCCATTAACACACACTTCATATGTACAGGGCAATACTGAATATACAGTATCTCACAAAAGTGACTATACTCCTCACATTTTTGTAAATATTTTATTATATCTTGTCCTGTGACAACACTGAAGAAAGTACACTCTGCTACAATGCAAAGTAGTGAGCGTACAGCCTGTATAACAGTGTAAATTTTCTGTCCCCTCAAAATAACAACACAGCCATTAATGTCTAAACCTTGGCAAAAAAAGTGAGCACACCCCTAAGTGAAAATGTCCAAATTGGGCCCAAATTGCCAATATTTTGTGTGGCCACCATTATTTTCCAGCACTGCCTTAACCCTCTTGGGCATGGAGTTCACCAGAGCTTCACAGGTTGCAACTGGAGTCCTCTTCCACTTCTCCATGATGACATGACAGAGCTGGTGGATGTTAGAGACCTTGCGCTCCCCCACCTTCCGTTTGAGGATTTTTTTTAAACATCCTTATATACATACATTTCTGTTGATATATATATATATATATATATATATATATATATATATATATATACATACTATCCTTTGTATTGCTTTTTATCTCTTTACCTTGATAAAAGCCTATTATCTAAGGGTTGAAAAAGGCATCCATGTGTCAATACGGTATTTTTTTCTTGTCAATCCCATTTATCCTGCATCTCAGACTTAATGGTTATATTTTTCTTATCTTTTCATCTCAGAAAAGCCAACAAAATGTATATATTGAAATGTCATGAAAGTGGTCATTAATGTTTTAATCTTCTGAGCGTTCAGGTTAGCAATACACTGCTTTAAATTGTCCAGGATGTAAATGATTAAAGGACCAATATCTACTCTAGACATACACACCAATATTTGGATGACTTGTTCCGGCTCCAGTCCATCCACAGGAACTCCATTCACCTCTACCAGTTTATCACCTGCATACAACAAACCTGGTAGGGAAAAACACATACTTTGTGTTTGCTATATAGTACAACGAACATGCTTCCTTTTTTCTGATTAATTAAAAAACAAAAGCCAAAGCCAGAGGAAGCTGATAATGTGAACAACACCCAATCATAAAATTACTCGATTCTGTGAGTTGAGTTCTCATTTATCTAATTGATAGAAAAAGTCAGTGCTGTACTAGAACAAATCACTTCTTCAAACCCATTAGTGAACAACTTCAAAAAATTATTTTCATCTGAAGGATGTTTCCCAAGCATAGACCCGGTATAGTTTTTTTTTTATAGTTTGTTAAAATAGATGCAAGATAAGTAAGAGGGTAATTCAGTTAATGTTTTAATAATACATGGATAGAACACTCACTGATTTTCCTTAGATGAACATAATAAATGACATTAGGTCAGTGTAAAGGAAATGTGTGGTCTTTACCAGAGACCAATTTCAGGAATCAGAAATCAAAGCCTAAACAGTAACAGCAGAATAACCGACAAAATAAAAATCAAATCTGCAATTATAAGCAGGAGGATAAACTAAAATATTTAAGACATACATACATAGTTGTTTTAAATATATGCATAGTCATATAAAAAGCAGTTTCCTCTTTACTTCCTTGCCAATACCTGAAGGCTAAGAAGAAATTGAATACATGGCTCTAGAGATCAGGGGTTATGAATGCTAGATACATAGGAGTTCTTGAACAATGGTAATATTTCCTTTTTTTCATATATAAATATTTATTAGGTATGGGTGAAACATGAGCACAAAGAACATGCATTTAATTCATGTGATAAAACTCTTAGAGGGACCTTGTAGAATGCTAACATGGTTTAATAATTATTCAATAGGAATATGAGATATATTTATATAGAGAGAGTTTGCCACATAAGGTTTACCCTAACTCATGTGTAGCATGGCATGTTTTCTATATATTCATGTTTTCTATATATTCAATAAAAGAAACCTAATTTGCAGCACTCAGGTCCCATCTTCCTGATAGTATAATCTTTTATCAGTTACTGCTGTATGCTGCTTATCCTACCAGGGGTAGGCGCCAACATTACTCATGGTGGACATTTACTGAAATGTGTGGTGGACAATTTAATGAGATTCTATGGACCTTCACAAGCCTTACGAACACTTTGCCTATCCCTGATCTTCAAATGATACATGTTTATTAATGTTAGTTATTCTTAAAATTGATATTGAACAATGACTGCTAATAAAAATGGGCACTAATAGCAGTAAAAAGTACTTCTTACCACTTCGATCAGCTAGTCCACCATGGATTACACGAGCGACAATGATCTCACCAGATATCTCATGACGCTTAATGGTGGCACCCTTTGAGAAAATGAGGGAAGAAAACCATTAAAAGGGAGAAGTATAGGTAACATGAGCGGTGTGTCCTAATACTTTTATCCATATTGTGTTGCACAAAGCAAGGTTCATAAAGACATGGTTGGATGAGTTTGGTGTGGAAGAACTTGACTGGCCCGGACAGAGCCCTGACCTCAACCCCATCCAACACCTTTGGGATGAACTGGAACAGAGATTGTAACCCGGGCCTTCTCACCCAACATCAGTGCCTGACCTCACAAATGCTCTACTGAATGGAGGGACAACAATTCCTCCAGAAACACTCCAAAATTTTGTGGAAAGCCTTCCCAAAAGACATATTAATGTCTATGTATTTAGAATGCAATATCATATATTGTGTGTGTGTGTATGTATATACATAGATAATTCTGTATATGAGGCCCTATTTTCCTTAAGTCTAAACATTTAGTTGAAGGTTGCTGTATCTAAATGCTGTATACGTTTGTTTTTTTTCTGTTCTAAGGATCGTGAATATTCTGATTAAAAACAATATACTTAACAATATCATTCTTTACCAGAGGCTGTTTATTTTTCACCAGGCACACAATGCGCATCGCTTCTTCATTTTCTGGAATATTATCTGGTAATGGTGGGAGGATGGGCTCAAAATTCTTTTGGGCAACTGTATCATGTGCAGACAGCAGCGCCTGGGCGAGAGTAAAAGATTAATTAGGGACAGATTTAAGTTGAGGCAATAGGTGGAAAATTCCTGAATTCCCATCCAATAGAAACCCCTACTGTAACACAGTTGGCATAACATAATTTTGAATTTTTTGTATTTATTTCTATAATGTTTCATTTAGAAATCGCTTGTTAATTGTTTATTCATTCACTTGCCTTGAAGTGTGCTCCCCTTAGAAGCTTCTTCAGCTCTCGCGTGTCCGTTGACTGAGGGCACTCACGCAATATGTCTACAACCTGACAACCATAAGCTTCTTTGATTTTAGAACATATATTTAACACAGAATGGCAACTTGTTATTTAGTATACACTGGGCAAAATCAAAATACATACAATACATTGACAAACTCTATACAAAAGGATATACATTATGAAATGTATATATTATACATTATACATTATGAAATAGTTGAATAGTTTATTTTATAGTTGTATATTATTATTTACTTTGTAGTTTATATATATATACTTACATACTACATTTTAGCTTGGTATACCCTTTTTGTAAATCCATAGACATTAAAACAAAAAACAATATAGTTAACTATTTTTTTTTAAATCTAGAAATAACACTATATTATATTCCAAACTTAAATTTTACGATCAGAAAGTTGAGGTAGAGGTCAAGTACCAGGTTGCAAGATGCCCATCACTGGGCTGACCTTAATGACCTGAATGGTGAACAGCATAACCAGAGCTGTGTGAGGGAGATGCTACTTGCATTTGCTATGGTAGAGGTAAGTACACTGTTCATTTTGTACGTTTACCTCTATAAATGTTGTTAATATACATATAAATATTTCTAAGGTAATAAAAAATAGATTTCTTTGGTTGATTATGGTCTTCCTAATGTGATTTAGGGACCACTATGTTACTGTTCCTCTTGATAAGGCGTGCTGTAGAAATGCCAGGGATCTTCCAAGTAGACTGGGGGGTAGACAGGATGCTAACCCCAATCCACTTGGTTACAGCCCTTTTCCCCTGGAGACCCCAAGTGACAAGTGGCAAGTCCTTGGGCCAAAAGTTACCCACCCCTCTAATTACAAAAATAGGATTATTATTATTACTGCACTGGGCTAAAAGAAAAAGTGGTGTCCTAGAGCATAAGAAGAGCAAATTGTCAAAGAAAGTAAGAATATAACAAATAAAATATTCATAGTAAGCATAGTTGTTAATCATTACATTGTCAGAAGAGAATTTTGGAAATACAGAAACATACAAAAACACTTTGTACAAGACTCTGTTTGAAATTCACTCCATAATATACTCTGCAAAGCACTGACCTCATTGGTAAGAGCACGAGCCTTGGTCACAATAGGTGCCGGCCGGTTCCTTATGTACTGGTGGAGACAATCATGTACCTGCAGTATAATATGGAACAGCAGTAAGAAACTCGCTAACTTCCATATATTATTGACATGACTAATTTACTATAGACACAAACTGCCTGAATTATGACCCCGTCGTTGTCCAGTCTCATTAATCTCACATAGCATGGAACATTACATATTACCACTTTGAATGAGGACGTATATAGCATTCATATATGGACAAACAATAGTGTAGGTGTCACATAAAAGGGTCCGTATAGATTTAATTATATGATCCTTGTCTTTCAGGTCCTGTTCTATCTTTACCTTTAATAAGGCCTGGAGCCAGGGAGCCTGGAGCAAGCTATAGAGTACACCAATCCCATTCACATCTCTGTGGTAGAACAGCCCCAACTCTTCGAGAACCATGTTCAGCACCTGGGACAGACCTTTCAGGGAAATAAAAGACGGTCACAACTTTGCTAAACGTTGTCTACGTGGAAAACACAATGGTCTTTCATGGGAGTTAATGTAGAATACAAATATTTTTTATTGGTTCCTAGTGACTAAGCTGTACCGTTCTCCTGTTGACATCCAGGGGTAACTTCCATTGTCTCTCTCATCCTTAGAGTTTCTCCAGCCTTTTGTGGGTAAACCATTCAAATGCTACATAATAAGAAAAAATAATGTGCTGAGTGAAAGGGTGGGAATAGAGGTTACAGGAAAGGCATAAACCAAAAATGAATATATGCTTATGCTCCAGATTTACCAATATAGTAGGACCAACATGCAGAAAGATCATTTTGTTATCCACTCTGTTAAAGTTTGTCAGTAAGTAGAAAGGTGGCCATAAGTAGAGGGGATAATACGCATCTAAATAGCAACTAAAACGTATATATAACAAACAGAAGTAAAGCATCAAGCTTGGTAAGATAAAATCGTTGAGATTTTATGTAAGAATTTAATTTGTTTTTTAGGGGCTCAAGTTGGAAAGCAGCTGTTCCATTCCAGCCATTTCTTATCACCTACAGCATCTTTATTCTTTTTAGGCTTTGGCTGCATCTGTCATAATAATATCTTGGAATTGAATGTTCAACCTGTAGTATAAGAATATAAAGTTATCTACAGTGTACTACTTTACAGAACACAGTTAAAAATATATAATGTGGTTTACAGAGTATGTAGTAAAGTTACATTGGTCGACACGGGCACACAGGGTGTGGGGGAGTATGCGATACTAAATCATATTCTTCAGGTTTTTACTGGAGGATGATTTGATTGTCCTTGAGATACTGGAGGATGATGCGATTGTCCTATAGATATACCCGCGCATTCACGGTAAATGCATGCATTCCCTCCTATAATGATGTGAAGCTGCTAGCAGTAAATGTATTATATCTTGGGGGCTCTAATTGTTGTAGTGACCAAAAATTATAGTAATCAACTAAAGTAATTACTCAAGTAATAATCTAAAGATAGAAGAGACAAGATAAAGGATCGGTTGAGGTTTTACGGGAGGAAAAATGGAAAGTATGTGTCGGTATGAAACATGTTGACCTTAAAGCTTCACAGGTGTTTTGCTACAAAGCAAGACAATGTGAAATGAGCACTGTCTAGAATCCATATAAAAGTGTCTGCTTGATATCTTCTTGATATCCGCTTCATAGGAACATAGTGCATAAAAATACTTAAACAAGTGTGGAGTTGGGATACTCTACATATATGATTTCTTTCTGTTCCATGGAAACAGATGAAATTTAGTTTGTGTTCTTAGTAATGCAGACAATGAAAGTGTTAAATCACCCACCCCCCCTTTTTGCTAAGAGGGGTTAATCTTCTTATCTTTTAGGTTTAGTCAAAAATGATCCCACCACAACACTATATTAACTGTTTTATCACTAGAGGGGAAATTAGATTTCTGTAGTTATTACATAGAGCTTAAGTTTGGTATGATTAATTATGTGGTATATACACGGAATGTTATACTCTGTTGGAGAGTTTCTTTTCTAGAGGTATTTTATTATTACCGTACATTGTGAGAAATGAGTATTGCAACACAGTGCCCTACACTTTCATTACTGACTGTAAAGGCTCATACTTTTACAATGAAAATATATCAGTATATCAGTCTGATAACTTGTAATAAAAATATGTTAATATTTTTTTGCACCGTACAGAATTACTTCTTCTGCTCATGCCAGAGCCTAAACATGGTAGATAATTTATTGATTTATACAACACCATCATATTCTGCAGCACTGTGCCTTGGAAAAACAGGACATAACAAGCTAATGATAGACATGCTAAAACATACTTACGATCTTGAAATAAATGTAAGATAATCCTAGTCCATTAAAAAGGCATTATTTCATTCTCCAATGCTAATTTCTTTTACAAACACATATATATAAATTCACATGTTGTTGGTCAGGACATGCGAGGTGTCACATTCTAGTATGTGGAATGTCTATACTTGTAGAAGGGAATCAATTACTTGGTTAAATTATTGATTCTCTTCTGTTAGCTCACAGCTTCTACAAACAAACAGCAAGGTAAACTACTGCCTGACATTCACCAGATATGAAAACACTTGGATGTTTGTATAAAGAGCAAATCTTGTACAAAATGCTAAAAGGTTGCACAAGAATTCTCATTATGCATAACCCTCAGTGTTCTATTGTCACAATTTCATTATTATTATTATGAATTTAAAGAGGAACAAAAGTTGGAAGATTTCATGACTTAACCTTCCTTACCTGTGTGTTTGCAGATATCTCTATTAAGACTTGAAGATGATCAGATGTCATAAAGCCTAGAATGTAATTAAGCATTCAGATGAAAATTCTTGCCTGTATACACAGCGAGATGAATCACCATATCCCCTAAGCTTTACTTAGAACTGTGCAAAACGCGTTAGCAGCAAAGTGGCTAATCCCACCACGTCCTCGTCAACGTAGAAATGCTCAAGGAAGACTTAATCAGCTTTGTTTAAAGCCACAGTACTAGTACCATAAAACATCTACCTCCTTAACACAGCCACAATGATCACTGTGAAGAAATACATTTGTAGCACTTGGACATACAAGTCATCATAGTTCTTAAGCTATATGTCAAAACTTATCGACCTTAGTTTTTAGGTGCTATTTCAACATGCCTATTAACTTTGTAAAATATAAGGCCAGGGGGCTAGTCCAGCCAAGTAGTCCAATACCCATTGTACAGGGTTACAGAACATGATGCTATATATAACAAATAATAATACTATAGCTACATTTTGGAGACAATACAGTATATTCAGCAGATACTGTCCTGAACTGAACAGCACACATTCACAAAGAAGACCTTCATTGAAAAAAAAAAGCATCAACGTGTACATTTTACCTAAAGTCCTTGGTTGTAGGAATCTCAAGCACTATATATTGAAATGCAAGTAAAACACATTTCTGAAGAAGAAACCTTTCAGGTTCTATAAGCTTACGTGCCTTTTTCTACCTTTTTCTACTTTGGTATTGTATTTGACTAAATACCCCAAGTAAAAGTAAAGAGACACCAGGCTGCGGCTCTAAGGCTAGGTTTCCACTTTTTGTTTTCTAAAAACGCCCATAACGCCAATTCAGCCACACAGCGTTTTTTTTACATGCTGGGGTATAAACAGACCCATGCTAGCGATGGCGTCGAATGACGACGGAAGTACTAGCCACCAGCAGCGGAAGTCTGCATCGCACAGACCTCCACCAGCTGCCCCACTAGACACCAGGGAGTCTGAACACGGGTCATAAGTAAAGGGATGCACTGGTAAGTCAGGGGGTTAAGAGTGGGATGGGGGCGGGTTTCAATGGTTTTCTGGAGGCAGAGCGGCATATAGGGGGTTAAAATGCACGTCAGGGGAGACAGACAGCGTGATGACGTAAGACGCCAGAGGGGCGGCGTCCTGAGTTCGCGGGCAAACTAAGGTCTGCATACTCTCTCCAGCCGATGTCTGACTGACGCCCGAGGAAAGACTGAGCTATACCGGACAGATTCAGTTCCGTGGTCATCCTCTCTCGCTCTCTCGCTCTCTCGCTACTCGCTACCTCTTTTATTTCACGAAAGACTCCTTCTCCCTTGGATATTCTAATACCGAGGACAACTGAACTACCGAGAATCAACACTCACTACCGAGAATCAACACTCACAATGATAAGGAAAGATGGCGGAATTCCTGATATAAAGTACTGAACTCGGCGCAAAGGTGATTCAGAAAGCTATAATTTATCCCTCCAGAACTACGAGCAGAATCTCAAGCACACGTGCTGGGACACCCTGCGGAGTGGAGCCGAATCCCGGGCGCAGTGAGTCTGAATATAAAAACTACGAAGTACTTTTTCGTTGCATTAGACATTGTTTAAAACGCTGCTATATATTACGTTTTTTTTTTTTTTTTTTTTTTTTTTACAAACCTGTTTAAAAGACATAAGAAAAGAGTGGAGAGAAGGCATAGAGGAAGCGAGAGAGAGGAACTATTAAAATAAAAATAATAATTAAGGCTAATTATAGTTCCGGGAAGATACAAACTCAATCTACAGACGGTCAGACTCAAAAGGAAAAGTTAGAAAATTATATGCAGACACAACATTTAAAACCAAAATTGCACTAAGGAGAGAATTAAAGAGGCTATAAAGAAGACAGGACTAAGAGAGGGAAGAGAAGAGGAAAGGAAAAGGGAGAAGAGGGAAAGGAAAAAAAAAAAAAAAAAAGAAGGGAAAAGATATAAAAAAAAGAAGAAAAAAAAGAAAAAAAAAAAAAAAAAGGGAAAAAAAAAGAAAAAAAAAGAAAGGAAAAAAAAAAAAAGAAAAAAAAAAAAAAATGTCACAAAGAAGAAATGCTGAGGAAAAGAGGAAAGAAAGAAATACTGATTCTAAAAAAGAAAGAAAAACAGCGTCAATATTTTCTCCAAATATCACAAAAAAACAACACACAAATCCTGATGACTCAATTTCCACTACAATATCGTCCATATTAGAAGACTCTGAGGTGTACTCAGATCCAACAGCACAGGAAAAAGCCATAAAATCTTCAAAAATACAAGATGATTCATTCTCACACGCTAAAATGCAACAATGCATTCAGCTATGCGCAGAACATCAATTAACTCAGATAAAAATAGAACTACAAAATCATCATGAAGAAATGTCTAAAAAGATTACTTCGATCGGCGAACATATAGCCTTGATAGAGAATAAAATGGATAAATTAGAAATTGACTTAAAGGATACATCAGATAAGCTAAAAATTTCAGAAGACAAAATATTAAAATTGGAAATGCATATTGCCGCTATGGAAGATATCAGTCGTCGTAAAAATATCCGCATAAGAGGATTATTAGAACAACCTAATGCATCAGACCTCCTCCCCCAACTTATGAAACTTTTTCAGGAAATGGGCATTGAGAAAACCCAAGAATTGCCCTTAATTAAACGAGCATATAGAGTCTCAAAACCTCAGCAAATCCCTGCAGATATTCCCAGGGATGTAATAATCCGATTCTCTTCGATCCAAGCCCGACAGAAAGTTTATCAAGCCTCAAGAGCATACTCTGCAGTAGATCCTACTTTTAAAAATATAATATTTTTACAAGACCTATCCAGAAAAACAAGACAACTTCGTATCCAGTATAAAGATTTAACTCGAATCCTACGAGAGAAACAAATTAGATACAAGTGGGACTCAGCTTCTAATCTTTTGATATATTATGGAAATAAAACTCTAACTTTTAATTCAATTATAACAGCTCAAAGCTGGTGGGACACCAATAATATCAATAGATAAGAATATGCTGATCTAATGTTTACAATTAATGGAAAATGATATATTAATGAATTTCTAATATATACACTTTAAAAATTTCTATTATAGCACTTTAAAAATTTCGAAGATAGATAAAGTAATCATATTTTCAAAATAATAGCTTAATTAACTTATATTGTCATTTTAGCACTTTATTGAAGAAAATGATGTGAGATATAAATAATCTTCTTTTCATTATTGCACTTTAGCACCCTACTTATTATTTTATTAAAGGAAATGATGTATGATGGAGGATATTGCACTTTAATATTATTAAGAAAAAGGATAACCTGATGAATTTATGATTATAATGAAAATTTATTATTTAATGAAATGATATGATATAAGCACTCTATATATTGGTTTTTAAGTATTTTATTGAAGGTAATGTGGTAGGATATAGATAATGCACTCTGAAGTTAATATTATTAATATTATTATTATATATATATAATTTTTTAAATTTTTTTTTTTTTTTTTTTTTTTTTTTTTATGATATTTAATGAAAAGGAACCACTTAATGAAATTCTAATATATCTATTATAAATTATCAATACAATGTTTTTAAGCATATAAGATAGGACAAAAATTTTTCTTATTATAATAATTTACAACTTTTGAAGTCAGATACTGTATTTATTTAAGTATATATTTATTTATCTATTTATTTATTTAATAATTTTTTTTTTTTTTTTTTTTTTTTTTTTTTTTACACTCTAAATATGATAACGTAATACTTTATTAAAAGAAATGAAGCACGAGGGAGGACATTGCACATTAATACTATTAAGAGAAGAATAATTTGATGAATTTATTATTATAAAGAAATGAAAAAGTATTATCTATTGAAATGGTAACACATGTGACTTATTTATTGAATGTTATGACACATGCACTTTATATATTGTTATTTATGCACTTTATTGAAGGAAATGTGGTAGGATACAGATATTGCACTTGGTCGTTATCAATAGAAAAAATTTACGGAATTTATAACTACAATTATAAAAATTGGTTAATGAAACTGTATTATATGCACTTTATTTATTTGAAATTTATTTATTTATTTATTTATTTTTTTTTTTTTTTTTTTTTTTTTTTTCTTCAAAGAGTAAATATAATCTCACATTTTGATTTGCATATATATTTTGAGTAGGAATTGATATATAAACGTGCTCTCCTATGGTAGCAATTTTTTTGGATTAAAAGGTAATAAATAAGCCCCGAACTCTAACAAAGGGACCACGCAAAGGGTAACCTTCATAAAGTGAATATTCACATTATGAGGCACAGGAATTTCGGTTCAGGTAGAGGGGATGAACCGCTTATGGCCTTCGTAACCTTAAGTTACGTAGGTCTGGGATATAGGAGACACTTTTCCTTTCTCCCTTTTAATTGTTTTCTCTGTTTAGGTCTTTATATTCTATTTTTCATTTTCCTCTTTCTTAATCTTCTGAGCCGGGGGTATAAGTGGTCAATACGAAAAAGATGGTACGTTTTCTTTCACTAAATATTCAGGGATTAAACAGCCCTCATAAAAGATCTTCATTAATGAAATTATTGAAGAAAGAAAAAATTGACATATGTTTCTTACAAGAAACCCACTGGCTCAATTCCCATGAAATCCCTATTAAGGGTAAACAAATTTCTAGTGTTATTGCTTCTTCTTTACAATTTAAAAAAAAGAAAGGTGTAGCTATAATAATCTCTACTGGTGTTAAATTTGAAATTATATATAAAGATATTGATACAGAGGCTAGATATATTATTATGGTCTGTAAGATAGAGGACCAATTACATACCCTAATTAATTTATATGCCCCAAATAAGGGCTCTATTAAATTTATAGAAGAGCTATATGAAAAAGCAGAGAAATACATTAGGGGAGTTCTAGTTATGGCAGGAGATTTCAATTCTATCCCAGATAGTAGTATGGATAAAATCTTAAGAAGAGGTGAGACCATTGACCAAAAAATAGTAAGAATGTCTAAACGATTAAACCAGTTTATTAAAAAAAATAATCTATATGATAATTGGAGAGTTTTTAATCCCACAATAAGGGAATTTACACATTTTTCCGCACCTCATGCCTCGTATGCGCGCATAGATCTGATGGTTGGAAATTACTCTTTAATTAACAATACTAAAAAAATTTTTATCAAAGATATCTTATGGTCAGATCATAATGCTATTGTGTGTGAGACTTTTTCTAATTATCCGAAAAAAATCCCTAGAGATTGGAGGTTAAATCATTCTATTTTGAATAAACAACATCATATTCAATCGTTACAAAGATTAATAGACCTATATTTTCAAGAAAATGACGATAAATTAATTTCTCGCTCCACCCTTTGGTGTGCCTTTAAAAGTGTTGTTCGGGGCTATCTTATTAAAATTAGTAAAATAGAAAATAACAAAAGAGGCCCAGATCTACCCACCCTATATATTAATCTCTACGATCTTACCAAATTGAATAAATTATCTCCTACTAAATTCAGATCAAATAAGATTCAATATCTCAAGGGGAAAATAAGAGATTTAGAATTTGATAAAATTAGTAGAAACCTTGAAAAATTAAAACAACGATGGTATTTTAAAAATAACAGAGTGGATAAAGCCCTAACTAATAGGCTCAAGAAAAAAGAAGCTAATAAGCGTATTTACAGAATTGTTGAAAATAATAGGAGCTATATCTCTCCTGAATCTATAGGGCAGGCCTTCAATAGATACTATGCTACTTTATATAATTTGAATAATAATAGTAATTTAGAAGAAATCCAAGAGTATCTGAAAACAATACCTATCTCTAAATTAAATAAAGATCAAACAAATCAATTAAATAAACCGATAGAAGAGTCAGAAGTTATTAAGATAATAAATAAGAGTAAGAACAATAAAAGCCCAGGCCCAGATGGGTTCAGCGGTCTCTTTTATAAAACATTCAAACGGGAAATCGTGACATATCTAACAGCCTTATTTAACGAATTAATGAATACAGGGCATGCCCCAGAAGAGTTATTAAGAGCTAATATTATTCCCATACTTAAACCAAATAAAAACGCCGAAGTCATTACCAATTATAGGCCAATCTCACTTATCAATGAAGATATGAAGTTATTTGCAGGCATATTAGCAGAAAGATTGAAACAAGTAATTACTTTAATGATACATCCGGATCAAATAGGCTTTGTGCCTAATAGATATACATACAACAACGTAAGACGTATTATTGATATTATAGACCTTGCTAATGTGGAGAGCAGACAGACTTGCTTATTGGCATTAGACGCTGAGAAAGCGTTCGATCGCATTAACTGGAATTTTATGTTCCAAACTTTCAGTTCATATGGACTGGAAGGGAATTTTCTCTCGGCAATAAAAGCTTTATATTCGAATCCTTCTGGTAGAATAGTGGGACAAGATATTAAATCAAATTGGTTCTATATTAATAATGGCACACGACAGGGATGCCCATTGTCACCAATGTTATACATATTAACCATTGAGATTTTAGCAACTATAATAAGGACTAATGAAAAGATAAAAGGCACGTCCTATAAACAACAAGAACTAAAAATTTGTTTATATGCGGATGACATACTACTGACTGTAGAAGATCCTGTACGGTCCATTAAAGAACTATTAGTATCCATAAATAAATACGCAGAGATGTCTAATTACAGATTAAATATAGACAAATCAGAAATTTTATATTTAAATATATCAGGACAAACTAAGCATATAATACAAGGAGATTATAAATTTAAAGAAGTTTCACAAGAGCTAAATTATTTAGGCCTTAAATTAACATCAAAGGTACACAATTTGATGGAGAGAAACTTTCTCTCTTGTATTAAAGAAACTAACTACCTACTAAATAACTGGAAAAACACCTTGAATTCATGGGTTGGTAGAATAAATATAGTAAATTCATATATCCTTCCTAAATGGACGTACCTTTTTAGACATCTTCCTTTAAAAATGCCAATCTCATGGTTGAATATGATACAAACGGCCTTTAATAAATTCATTAATAGAGGCAAAAAAACAAGATTGGGAATTAAACTTCTTTCACAAAAAATGAACAAAGGCGGTCTGAACTATCCGAGAATAGAGCGCGCATACGAGGCATGTATGATATTACACATCTATAATACACAATTAGAAACAAGTATTATACAGCCATGGTATAAATTAGAACAATACCTTTCAGGTATTAAAAATTTGTCTATAGGAGTATGGGAATTCCAATCTAAATTAAAAACTAAGATTCTTAGAGGAAATAATACTATTATTAAAGACATTATACAGGAATGGCTCAAAATTAAGAAAAAGCTTGGACTTAAAGAAAAAATACTACATACAGCCCGATTGGATATTATAGAACTTAATCTTCCAGACATATCATTGGCGAAATGGAAAAGTCTAGGCATTATAAATCTTAAAGATATTTTGTCAGAAAATACTATCAAACCATTTATACAATTAGTTCAGCAGTTTAATCTACCATCCACAGAAATATTCCCTTATTTAAGATTAAAAAATTTTCTGAAATATGCCCTTTTTAAAGCTGACTTGGATAATCAATTAAAATTGGGCCATATACTGAATGGAACAGAAATTAAAAAAATACTGACAAGAATATACGAAATGTTAAAAAAAATAGACGAAATAGACCATATTAATACTATTTCAAGATGGTCTAAAGTAATCCAGACACCGATCACAAAAAAAAGCTGGCAAAGCGCAATATCATTAACTTATAGTATAATACATTCAATTTCACTAAGAGAGAACTATTTTAAAGTCTTAAATCTTTGGTACTTAACTCCGTCAAGGTTAAGTTCTATGTTTCCGGGGACATCTGATGTCTGCTGGAGATGCAATAGAGAAAAAGGCAACTTTATACACATCTGGTGGTCATGCAGTATAATTAGCCAAATGTGGGAAAAGGTTTTTGATTGTTTTATAAAAATCTCTAAATGTAAGATAAACAAATTTTCTGAGATTGCCTTACTACATTTGCTTCCATCCAATCTTTCTAAGGAAAACAAGATCTTATTAATCCATTCTTTAACAGCTGTAAAAATTTTGATCGCTAGGAACTGGAAAGAAAACTATATCTTTTCCTGGATACAATTTAAAAACCAATTGTTATACCAACTACAAATGGAAAAAGGCTTAGGCTGGATCAATCAGACTTACCATAAAAGAATTCAAATTTATGAGGACTGGATCCTAAAACTTGATAACATTTAGTACAGATCCTAAATAATAAGTATACCCTCGGCTCCCTTTCTCTTCTTTCTCTTTTCCTCTTCCTCTTGATTTTTTTTTCTTGGTTTTCTTTTTTTTTTTTTCTTTTTTTTTTTTTTTTTTCTTTTTTTTTTTTATTATTACTTAATTTTATTGTTGACAAAGATATAAATACTCAAAAGGAGAGAATGTATATATATACATAATGAAGTATATGGACCCTATATCTGAACGAAATTTGTGATGGATTTTTTCTTTTTTTTTTTTTTTTTTTTAATGCTGTTACTAATAAAGATATACATACTCAGATGAAGAGAATGTACGTATATACATATTGAAATATATAAGGCTTATGTCTGTATGAAATTTGTAATGGATTGTTTTTTTTTTCTTTTTTTTTTTTTTTTTTTTTCTTTTTTTTTTTTTTCTTCCTCTCTCTCCTTGTTATGTGGTATTTAACAATATATATACTGTATATATATTATAAACATAATAATATCTATGTAACATTTTTTTTTTCTTTTCGTTGTTCGTTTTTATCGTGTTTATATGTATAAAATCAAATAAATAAAATTTGAAATAAAAAAAAAAAAATAAAATAAAATGCACGTCAGGGAGGCAGAGTGGCATATATGGGTGTATAAGGCATATCTGGGAGACAGAGTGGCATATAGGGGATTAAAAGGCATATATATAAAATGGCATTATCTGACCAAAATTCAAACAAAAACACATTGAATAAAAATGCCTTTATTTTTCTATGAGGGTTTTGAAAACATGAATACATAAATGAAAGCATAAAATTACATTTCTCCATGTACATGTCTTTATTTGAAATGTATTTCCTTTCAACCACTTTTTAAGACTTTAAACCTACTATTAAAGCGATTTCTATTTCCCTGCAGACGCAGTACCAGTGCTGGTTCATTCATACACCACCAAATGTGTTCACGTCTGGTCTTATGCCACATTACATAATGCAAATACATGACACCACTGTTCCTTAATTTGATTAAAAAGGAAACATTTTCCGTGGGCTTCTTGTATTCTTGCTCTGGCATTATTTCTACGAAAACTTCTGTCTTGACATTATGAATTATATGAAGCCCTTTCTGATGCCAATTTCAATTAAGGTGTGAGAATTCTGTCAAGAAATTTCAATGATTAGGTTTGCATCAATCTAGATCATCTTAGAGGAGAAGATTACCAAATTAGCCAAGCTAATGAGAAATGATCCTGCACACTTCCACTTTACTGATTGAACACCAAAAGATACAGTCCTTTGAGACCCTACGAAAAGTACACTTACTCTTTGGTGTAGTGGTTTGTTTACATATCATGTTGATTTATACAACCACAATATAAACATTGTTTATAGCCAAATAAAAATATACTAAATACTGTGTAGGTTAAAATCTTACAAGTTTCATATAGTCTGAATGTGTCTTACTCTTTACCCAGATTATACCCAATGGGTATAAATAGATGGGCTATAGAAGCAGCCAGACTCTGTGAATCATGCCCACACAGCATTTTTAATAGTTTATGGTTTGAGTGATGGGAAGTGGTGCCACCGCCACATTTTATAAATGCCTTATAAATTACATTAACTTCAATTATTTACCTTAATTCCATAGTTGTCATTAATAGTGATTAGGCCAACTTGGCTCCTTCATCAAAATAACTATTTTCAATATAAATAATGTATTTAAATAGTAACTTAGTCACACATTATTTCCGTTTCATAAATATTTACACTTACACCTGTGTGTAAATTTACACGTGAAAAAATGCATGTATCCCTACATATACATTCAATGTGTGTGTAATACTTTGCACGACTGTGTAGTGAATAATGCTTTCAGTGCAAGGAAGTTCTAATACATTACATTAGTCTCAAGCACATTACTAGAAAATGAAAGACATAATAAGCACCAAAACTGGAATTATGGTTACACTTCTGGTGCAATGTCTATTAAAAAAGTGTCTATTGTCACAGATGTTTACAGCTACAGCATTTTGCTGTATCTGATCAAAGATATCAATGCAAATATACAGGAAGCAGCCACAAAAAGACCTCCATTATTTATTTTTTTATATAGCGCCATCAAATTCCGTAGCGTTGTACAAGGGGTAGACAGGACATAACAAGTAGTAAGTAACAGTTTGACTTACAGAAACAACAAGCGAGGCAGGAGTTACCAGTAGCTGCAAATTTTCAGGTAAAGTAGATTCTAAGTGACCACAAACTTGCTTCTAATTTGCTTTACAATAAATGACAAAACAATACCTTGTTTATTACAGAGGGGTTTGTCACTGAAGCTACCATCCCTGTAGTTCTATTCTAGAATAGCAGCTTTGTAGAAATTGAAAGTAATACTTAGATGTAGCTTATTTTGTATTCCTTTAATTCTATAAATGGTTAGTAAAGCCATTTTGGTTTAAAACAAATGTGAAATAACTACACCACATATATCAAAATAATTCAATTATTATTTTTTTTATTATTTTTTGCCCATATTTTGCCTCAGTATTTCACAAGTAATGTATTCTTCCAAATCCAGTAAGGAGTTAAAGACAAGAACAATCAAACTTTCTAGTACAACTCTTTTGGTTGTACGATTTAAATTATGGATTATGGGATCTGTTGTCCAAAAGCAGCTTGAATGCCAGACAAAAGTTCTGGCTTGAGGTCTGACGTTCACCAGCAATGACATTCATTTTATGTCATGAAACAGAATTTACACCAATGCAAATGAAAAATATCAATAAGATTGCTGCACTCTCCCATCACTAAGGTAAATATGGCAAACTGCTTTGAAAATGTAGACTTAGATTTAATGTACGTCTACAAATATATTTTAGCTAAGCTATACCATCCTGCATTGGTAAGAAATATGTGTGCTTCTGCATTCCATCTGTAACACTGTAAGGATGATAGAAATTCACTGAAGAATTAAGTTTTCTTAAACTGTTTTACTGTCATTTAACCCAAAACCAAGGGTCAGGTTGTTGATGCTTTAAACCTTTTTTTTACTTTTATATATATTTAGGCCTGCAGCAATGGACACAATAAGCCAACACAGACCAGATGCCATTGTTCCGGCAGGTTAGAGTCTTCTAGATAATTTGTTTGCTTTGGTACGGTACCACATTATACCAACTGTATTAAAAGGAAGCTGCATCCAGTGCCGCTGTTCAA
Source organism: Spea bombifrons (assembly GCF_027358695.1). Classification (NCBI taxonomy): domain Eukaryota; kingdom Metazoa; phylum Chordata; class Amphibia; order Anura; family Pelobatidae; genus Spea; species Spea bombifrons. Next base: position 16,764,457 of record NC_071093.1, on the reverse strand, counting down.
AATAAACTTCACTTTCCGTTAAAATATTAAAAAAATACTTTACAAAGTCAGCTCTAAAAACAATTCCCCAGTAGAATCCAAGTTTACAGAGCCTGTCCTCAAACACTGATTTGCACAGCGTTGAGAACTTGGACATATATGAACAGCCTTGATGCCACTGAATTATGGTCCAAGATTCTGCTGCAGAGAGCACATCCAGACAGGAGCATTTCTTTTGTATTTGCTATGTTTGGTGAAGAATTTAGTGGATTTTTTCATGCTGGATTTGGTAATAGCAAGCCTGCAATGAAACAAATAAGCAAAATAAGTTATCTGGTCATTATATAAAAAGTAATCAATTATATGTCTAAGATGAAGAAAACGTTGACTTGCCCTCGATTTACAAAGGCTTATTATCCTTAAGGTCTAAATAGTGTCCAGGATGATGATTTTCTCCTTTGGACATTTGAAGCTCTACAAGAAAACTTTACCAGCTTTCCTGTGCGAAAGATCATTCCACCATCTTCAACATCTTAACAGTAAGGAGTGTATTTGAAGGCTCCATATTTTTTAGCCTCTATGATATTGCAAATGCATTTGAATCCTTGATAAATACCTTCAGAGTAGTAAACATAATCCCCAATTCTCCATGTTGCAGGTATGGATCCATCAGGTCTTCAATCAAATGTACTTCAGAACCCAGATTCCGTATTCTGCATAAAAGCGAGAACTGATTTATATTTGTTTTCAATCTCTGATGTCTGAGATGCATGCTAAAAAAGAGCAGTGTGCACACGAAGTAGCAGAGTATCACCAACCTGGCTCGAAGTACAACATAAAGAAACACAGGGAACAGGTCGTCCATGGACCAAAGATATTCTTCTTTCAGTGCTCCTTGAACTTCCTGTGTTATTTCTTCAAATGTTTGCTGGATAACTTTTAGTTTGTCTGATGGGGTGAATGTTGTGCTAAGGAACAAAAACAGAAGAGATCTCATCCAAAGATCACACCATCAAACGAGGTGACAGAGCGTGTTCCTTTCTTAAAACATTGGCGTTAATCATCAGTGGCATCATTGGCTCAACTGAGCAAATTAACAGGCAGTACATGAAAGCTTCCACGTGGAGAAGTTAGTGAGGTGGATTGTAGAATGAAATAATAATGAGATATCTGTAAACTGAAAAATATACTAAACTTAACTAATTATTTCACATGCACAGATATCACATATAAGACACCAAGATTTTAAAAGACATGCATGTGCAGAATTTATATTTGTTATATGATGTTGCCTTGATGGGGTGAAAATAAAACCTAGTCATGTGTCCATGAAAACAAGGGGCACATGATACAATTATTTAATGGTAAGTCTACTCAGTTTTCCTAAAATGTTTCACCACTGTGAATCCCTGCAGGAGGCAAACATTTAGTAGGGAATCACTACATTTATGCAAATTTGTGAAGGATTAGTTCTTTGAATTCAAGAGGACAGATAAATCCGTATATCTGTGTGCATGAGACTACGCCGTATGCAGCTATACATCTGTAGTGATTCGTCTGGTTTGGGATAACAGTGGGGCTTCGACACTTTGTTACCACTTCAGTATTCCTACATGCATAATACCTAATCTGCTGGAGACACTCCACTGCTGAGGCAAAGCAGGAATCTTTTGTGCTTGACAATACCTATAGAGAAAAGCAGTATCAGATCAATAGTTTAGATTTTGACACAATTCTATATCAAATAAGGACAGTAAGGGTTTAGAGAAGGGCTACAAAAATGATTAAAGGAATGGGGCCTTTCAGCTATGATGAAAGGCTGTCCAAACGATGGATGTTTTCTCTAGAGAAATTATGTATTTGTAGGTATTCGATAAACCTTTCCAAGTATGTTCAAGGTCAATATACAGAGTTCTCTTTTTAGATCGTACCTTGCAGACAACACGTAGGAATCCCTTAAGACTGGAAGAGTCTTAAACATAGAGAAGGCTTTACTGCTAGGGCGGTTTAATTTTGGAATAGACTGCCATGTGAAGTTGTTTTGGCCAATTCAATCAACATACTCAAAAAAAGGTTCCAATGTTTTCTAGATATGAAATGCATACAGGGTTATCATGAGTAAAATAGATAATGTTTTGTTGATCCAGGGTGAATTTGACTGCCTTGGAGTCAGGAGAGATTTTTTTGGGATGACATTACTGTCTCAGTGAGGTTTTGTTTTCTCGTCTTCTGCACCAACTAATATGGGTTTGAGGAAACCAAAAATTCAGTAAAAACTGAATTGGCCAGCAATGCATTTCACTGTCCAAACAGCTACAGGGAAAACATTCCTATACTATTATCTACGCAAGTAAAAAAATGGCTTACCTTATGACTTTTACCAAGGAAACTATTGGTTGTTGGCCAAAATTTGCTGAATATAAAAAAAGGAGATTAAAATGAGTTATACCAATATATATATATATATATATATATATATATATATATATATATATATATATATATATATATATATATATATATTTATCATCAAAGAGGTTAGTTACATTTTCTGCCAAACTATCATTTATTTCTTTTTTGAACAAACCTGTAAACAAAGGGCAGATTGTGGCCAATGTGAATTAAGAAAAAATCCCATGGATTTGGGTTGTATTATGCAAGTGAAAGCAGATTTTATTATTATGAATGCAACCAGTGTACAAACATTTAAATTTTTTATATTTCCCTTAACCTACATGTATTGTCTTCTAAAATAACTTGTTCATGCACATTAGAGGAGTGCAACCAAAGTTAAAACAATTATTATATAAGGGATTATGCCCTTTTAAATCTCTCATTTAACATTCCTAGAGGAAGAATAGCTTTTCTAAGTCACTTCCAGTTATAGAGGCTTACATTTTTTTCCAAATTTTCTTTTTAATGTTTTTATTTAGCAAAATGAATAAAAATCACACAGATACGTATTTCCAAATTATATTGGCATTCTAGAAGTTTTTTCACAACCAAGAAACTACTTACAACTACGTGTGCTTTTATAAATATCGTTTGCTATTGGATACATTATCCAGTTGTATTTTGTTGTGTAAGCGGGATATGTATGTGTTAAACTGGAACCAAAGATCAGACAACAACTGAGACAGAGATAGAGTTGTGTGTCCCTTATTGCACTTACTCTTGCACCCCTAAGAAGGAGAGAAGTGCAGTGTCAGGCTGCTTGTTCAAACGCAGAATGCACTCCCAGTATGCATCTTCTTCCTTCTCATGCTCCAGGGCATACAGCATGAACAGGGGAGGGTACATTCTAGGTAACAGGACTGGCAGCAATAGTCCAGGGCTGGTAACAACATACCTGAAGAAGACAGGCTAGGTTTTGACAAGAGTCCTAAAAAAACTATATATCAAACTAGAGTGTAGGAAAGAGTTAACAGCATCTCTAAAAGCTCATGGTCCAAGGTCAATGTTCTCAACATAGGGTTCTATGTGGCCATTCTTGATTGGAAACACAATTTTATTACATTGGTCACATTTAAATTTTGATTGACATCATAGCTAGCCCCCAACAATTCTTTAAAAATTATTACTATGTTATTTGGGTCGCAGTTGTCATACCACATTGCATTGTTTTTATGTCTCCTAAAATATCACTAAATGACTAACAGTCACTGGATTTCCTAGATAAAAATATATCCTACCGGATTAATGTGTAGCGTGGATTTGGGAGGGTGAAAACAAATCAAAACATTATCTGACTATGTGATCTACAATACGCACTAAAATCTGAATATCTGAAATGTTAAAATGCTGCTATATTGTACAGTCTGCTGTATATTGCTTAAAATTATAAACACCTAAAAATATTATTGACTTTCGTTTAGAACTAAAAACATCCTGCCTATTAAAACACAATGAGGAATTTCATGTCCAGTTACCCTGGTTCCGGAGACTCCGGTGCAGAGTCCGTTTTCCCATTGTAAATATGACACTTGTCTGGTGATTCCTTAGTAGGCACAGAAGGATGGATCAAACTGCCCTCCTCGGGAAGGTCAGGAAACAGAAACCTGGAGAAGGTAAGAGTTTTGTACTAGACAGCATGATATGACTGTGAGCAACATTGCTAAAACCACCAAAGAATGTACTCATTCTACAGTGTAAGACACTGAAAACATAACCTTATCTGACATTCAGTTACGATCTAGGACACGGAAAGGCACATGTTCGTTTCTAAAATAAAACACATTTATTTACATTCCAGGGACCTCTGGCATCAGATCAAAATGAGGTACAAGAGAGGATATTGATTTGTGTATCTATTTTCCTCAAAATAAATGTAATGTTCCCTGGTTAGCTCTTGTTTTGTGACCTTGATGGTGTACTTGTAGGAGACAGCTCTGCGAGTGAATGTGGGGAATGTTATTGGTAACGGACAATAGACCCTCTCACCTCACCAGCTGGAAGATACGTTTCAGATAAGACTTGATCTCTCCCACTGCCTCCTGTAAAAGCCTTCTGTTTGCTCCAACGCCGACATAGGTCATTCTATACACTGCAACCAGGGTCTCCACAAGCCTCCCTAGTTGATGCATTGGTGTTTCACAGGCCTAAGAAAAGAAACAGAGGCCAGGACAATCAAAATCATGACAACACTCATATCACTGCTTTATTTGACTTGACATTTAAGATATTTTTGTATAACAAATCAAGCTTAATCTGGGCAGTATTTTTCACAACCCTATTTGCACAGATCATACACACATACAGTTTGGGGAAGGCCTTTTCCTATACCAACTTGACTGTGCCCCAGTGCAATGCAAAGTCCATAAAGACATGGTTGGATGAGTTTTGTGTGAAATAACTTGACTGGCCCACATAGAGTCCTGACCTCAACCCCATCAAACACCTTCGGGATGAACTGGAATGGAGACTGTGAACCAGGCCTTCTCGACCTACATCATGGCCTGACCTCTCAAATGCTCTACTGGATTATGGGCAAAAATTCCCACCGAAACACTCCAAAATCTTTTGGAATGCCTTCCCAGAAGAGTGGAAGCTGTTATAACTGCAAAGGGGGGGAACAACTTCATATGCATCTGATCAGTACTATGAGTGTTCATTCATTCATTGTATAATTGTTTATAAACGCAGTAGAAGCAAATTACGTTTATGAGATACATCTTGATCTTCTCATATTTCTCCATGGTGAAGGGGCCTACAAGTTGTGGTATCAGCTCCAAACTCTCCAGTGTCTGTGTGTGTGAGCGGCTCAGTGGCTCTGGGCTGTAACAACGGGAGGAGAAAAATTACAAAGAATCAGGAATCGATCAATGAATCACCGTTATTTTAGGTCATAAAATACGCATGTTATAAAGTAATTTCTGTTCATATAGACCTCTGTTTCACTACTCTCTTGGGATGGGTCATATCCAGCACTAAAGCCGCGAGCATTGGGACACAGGTCTGTATGAACAGACCTCGCCCTTCCACCACAGCTCAGAAAGGCAAGAGATGGGGAGAGATAGATAGAATGTATATTATTTATAGCTGGGGAGAGGTAAAATTGGGTAATGACAAAGGGAAGAGATGGACACAAAGGTGAGAGATGGACAAAAAGGGGAGAGATAATGAGAAAAGAGGAGAGATAACAGGGGAGAAATTATGAGAATAGAGCAAGTGTTTTGATGTTAGGGCAAGTACAGCTGTGTGAAAAAGAAAGTACACCCTCTTTGCATATCAGGCAATAACAACAATCATCTGTTCCTTAGCAGATCAAAAAAAATAGGTAATAACACTGAACAACACATGACATATTACACTGTGGCATGACTTATTTAACAAAAAATAAACTCAAATGGAGAATCCATGTATGAAGATCTAAGTACACCTTATGATGTGCTTTCTTTTTCACATGACTGTATGTCTAAAGGCAATCAAGAGTGTGGATACAGTCTGTGTGCTGGGGCCAAGTACTGTGCCTGTAATCTTGGTGCTGGGACTCTCTTTAAATACCACTTGGTGTTTGGGCACCCATTTTGTAACTTTCTACATTGCTCCATTTTTTTTTCTAAAGAAATACAATTGACACACTTGAGTAGAGCAGTGAATATCTTAACTGCACTGTATGTTGTACACTTAATTGCAGAGCAACACACAAAAAAAGAAAAAACATAAAACAATAGCAAAACAGAGATTTACACAGGAATAGTATAGCTCAAACTGTCGCATATACTTTGTCATCCTCCACCCTTAAATACAGACCTGTCCTGTTTTTGTCTTCTGTTTGTTGTAAGTGCCACAGCTATGTTATCCCAGGCCTTCTGAACATCCCCTTGCTCTGGAGTATCACATCCAAGCTGCCTCCAACACTCCTCAAAAATGGCTTTCCACTTCTCATCCGCTGGTACAGAAAGACGCCCTAGCTTCCTAAGAAGATAGATTATTAGATCCCTACTGATGTACCTGGCTGAAATGGATGAGGCACAATAATCTACTCCATGTTAATAAATACAAATAAACACATGGCTAACAAGTTAGACTCACAAGGTTTTAGCTCCCTCCTTTTCTCCATCATATACAGTTGGCTTCAAGTAGGTGCCACTGACTTTGATTCCAGATCCCCACTCGCCAATGAAAACACCTTCAATACAGTCTCCGTTTGACATAGTCAGCATCCCCTGGTAAAAGGAACCAATAAAAACAAACTCACCAAAAGATTTTTTTGGTTAAAAAAAGCCAACAAGTGCTGGGAGGGAAAAGCCTGTGAACAGCAGTACAGCTAGATTTTCCTACCTTCCCATTTAATGTCCAGTCATCAGAGAATTCGCCTTCATAAACAGTGTCATCTTCAGAAAGCAAAACACCAGTTCCCTATGTACATGAAGTAATAAATGTTGATATATTAATATAGCAATGCACAAGGGATTGCGAAGTAAACACGTCACTTGAAAAAATATTGACAAACTGACAGTGGTAAAACAAGGAAATAAATATCTTCAGAGTATTAATTGTTTACATTTAGGTAGAAAAAATTATGTATGCTCAATAAATGTACAATATATACCATAATGCCCACTGACTCACCATCATTTTGTTGAGGTTGAAAGCTCCTTCATAGTATAGGCCAAACTGGGTTACTACCAATCCACTACCCTGACGAAGGTCATCTTGCCACATCCCCATGAACTTCTCACCCCTGTCAAGACAAAACCAATAATAAAAAACAAAATTGAAGATGTTATCTACAAAAAGCCGCACCTTGAACCTTCAGGCCCCCATCTTCCAACAAAAAATTAGTTTGAGACAATTGTGCATCTGCCTTACATTTTAAATCCGCATATGGATGTATGGATAGCAATTATTTAATATAGTCTGTTTTCTCTGCTTGCATGCACTACATTCAAAAGATTATTCAATCAATGAATGAAACAAATGAATATTCAGTATATGAAATTATGGATGGTTACCTGGTTATATCATCAAATACTCCATAACCTGTCTTCTTATCCATCACCCACTGACCAATGAACATACTGGGTGAAAAGGAGGTCAGTTTGCCTCTTCGTAGGAGCCCGTGCCCGTGCCGCATGTTGTCTAGGAAGGAGCCTTCATACACCTCTCCGTTAGCATACCTGAGCCAAAAATATATATATATATGTCTGAGTTATTCACTGACAATCAAACATTACAAATGAGAAAAGCAAAGAAAAAAAAGAAAAACATCAAAAAGGTTATCAAGGCAATGAACAGAAAAACAAAAGAAAGTAAAGACGGGAAGTACAAGTGTATAACCAAATTAAGTTTGTCTATGAAGCCTTAAAGATGAAATTAAATATTGTAATTACACTAGATATCAGGTAGAGCCACTTTGGGCAAGATCTTAGTAAAGTCAACTCTCGCAAGGGATCACAAAAAAATTCTACATTAAATGGCCATATAGTGTGATGGAATCCCCAATATTTATGCCTTAGATGTTTTTTGCGCATGGTATTCACTAGACATGCGCTGAATTATTGCTTTTTTTTATGGACAATAATTTACCAGTAGGTGCCATGGCCGCACATTTTGCCTTCCTTCCACTGTCCCACATAACGATCGTTGTTTTTGAAAGTTTTGTTGGGGATTATATACTCTCCATACCTGTAAATAGAAACAGTGTGTGAATGTGTTTCACTCTACAAAGTGTACATGGTATTATGAAAATGTAATGTTTCTTACCCATCCTCCAGGCCATTCCGAAAATTACCCGTATATATTCTTCCATCTGGCCAGCTCAGTACCCCTCTGCATAAAAGGGGAAAAAAGGTAGTTAGTGATAAATAAACACTGGCTATACCAAACAAGCACATAAATATATATTATCTCATCATATATCTATTCTTTATATAGTGTTAAATTGGTGTTACGTTGCCCTGACTTACTTGCCATGCGGCTTCCCTGATAGCCATCGACCTTCATAAGTAGCATCCCTCAGTCGTGGGTCCTTATAAAATTTGTACTTTGCACTCCGTGACATTGGGGGCTCCTGTCTGTGAATAGGAGGAAGCTGTTCTGTCACGCATTTCAGTGCCTGGTCCACTGCCTGGCTAATTGCTCGAAGCCACTTGTTCTGCAATAAACACACACAAATACCAAAACCTAGTTACACAGTGACTACTCTGTTATGGCATACAATCAATATCACTTAACTGGTCCCAAAGGAGATAAATAATGTTGCTCGCTCTGAGAACAAAGGTCCAGTAAATGATATAACAAACCTTTGGGCCCAAAGCCCAAAGATTGTCTAAGCTGTGACTCCAAACATGTTTATGTCAGTAGCACAACAGACAGAAAATGCACTAGGTACACTCTCTGTCTCTTTAGCTGGAATACTTTATATTCAATTTAATAATCCTGGCAATTAAAATTGCTTCAAATAAAATGTTAAGATTCCCAGACACCTGTGCTGAAGTGGTAGAGTTGTTAGTCTTACCTTTTCTTGGGAAGTTGATGCAGTAAGAGTTAACTGTTCTTCTGGGGTTGTGATCTTCAAGCCATTGCTTTAAAATGCACAGATAAAATGCACATTATTACTTTACCAAACTACTTATGGACAATACGCTTTATTTTGGGAACGGCTGCCTCTTTCTCATACATTGAACAATCCAATAGTTATAGGTCACTGCATTTTTACCACGTCTTTCTTCCAGCACTTTTAGTTTTAATAATCTTATTTCATATTTCTACATTATGAAAAAAGGAACAAAACAAAGAAATGTTTTTTGAGAAGTATACTCACAAGCCAATGACTTCTTCTGAAAGAGGTTCCACCCAGACTGTAGAGAGGGGGAAAATATGGTGTGTAGAGAACTGTGCAGCGAGAGTAAAAAAGCTCCATTAACAAATTATAATACAAGCTTACTGTGATTGTCAATAGCTAAATGGGTTGAGCCTGCTAGGACGCTTGGGTTGTGAAAGCAAACAACAGAAGTACAAGAATTTACTAGCCAAATTATAGTACCCTAAGAATACAGAAATAGTCTATTTCAGAGACCCCAAATGTGCAGAAGGACGCAAATGTAGATTTTTGCATTGCAATATCCCTAACTAAATTTGAGAGTAGGGATGCATCGAAAAGAAAAGTCTGGACCGAAACCGAAAATTCAGGATTCTCTTGGCCGAAGCCAAAAATGAATTTTAAAAAAATCCCACACTTTTATTAAAAGTAACACACCAAAATTGGACAAAAAATTTAATAACAATATTAATGATTGCTAACAGCTATCACACTCCTATAATGCCCAGGTTCCAGCATGTACTGGTTGCCTGGGCATGATAGAAGGAGTGTGTTAGCTATCATATATATTTAATATAGCAATCACACTCCTTTCATGCACAAGCAGCCAATACATGCTGAAACCTGGCTAGCTGCCACCCTTGTGTATTGATGCTGACAGCAGTATGGGGTCTGCACATCACTTACAGTTTCACTGTGCCATGCCCCCCCCCCCACATCCATGTTATCACACACACTCATTCATTTATTCATTCACCAACATTCATTTACTCATTCACATTCACAGATACTAATGATTCACAGATACTCATTTATTCACAGTTATGAGCCAACCTTAGAGGGCTCATAATGATTACCTTCATGTACCAAAATAACACAAACTAACCAAATCTACACAAAATGATCTCTAAGAATATATTGCCTTCACTTGTAAAAAAAATAATTTTAATTATTTTAAATCATAAATATAGGTGAATGTACCCCCTAATCTTTACTCTTGTTGCTGGCTGAATGGACATGCAGGGCTAGTGGAATAAGGATCTCACCTGGGCATGAACAAGTGCGTCATTAAAAAGGATGAACCAGTTGACAGAGAACCGACTGGCATTTTGCAAAGTGAGGCCTCGGTTGCTGCTCTCACAGATCAGACGCCTATCCGGCTTACGCAGGGAATCCTACCACATCATGGAAGAAATTGCAAGTACTTGTAAGTCATGGGAAAAATTAGAGGAAAGATCGAAACATCATAGTATGCTGAAGTTCTCTAACGCAAACAATTTGCATGTTACCTACGGAAAACGCCTTGTGAACACGAGGGTATATTGTAAGTAGCAGTACTAGGGTAGCTATTAACCAGACTTCCTTTATATTTATAATTCACATGACTGGAAGTTTTTACCCAAATATGGTTCCAAAATATAAAATGGTTTTAATTGAGCAATTTGTTGGGTTTTTTGTTAAAAAAAAAAAAAAAAAAAGATATCGAGGACAGTTGCCGAAATACCGATTTCTTCTTTACCAAGACTGCACTATTATAAGTCAATGATAAAGTCCAAGACTATGTTGTTCCAGAGTATATCTTACCTACATAGCAGAGTTGTAGAATAGTTAAAAATACATTTGTGAGAAAAAATAGTGGTCTTTTAAAAACTTTAATAAGATCAAGCTCAAGGATTAACAGTTCCCATCTACAGTGCCCTCCATTAATATTGGCACCTTTGGTAAATATGAACAAAGAAGGCTGTGGAAAATTGTCTAACCCTTTGATCTTTTCTTGAAAAAAAAACTTCCTGTTTCACAGGGGTATAAATTTTTGGTAGCAAAAGGTTGTTGAGCTTCACAAGTGGCTATAAAAAATTAGCGAAAGCATTGAAAATGCCCATTTTCACCACTGGGACAATAATTAAGAAGTTCCAGTCAACTGGAAATGTTATGTCTCAACCTGGAAGAGGACATGTGTCTATATTGTCTCAACGCACTGTGAAGAGGACAGTTTGAGTGGCCAAAAAATCTCAAGCTGGATCACAGTGGGAGAATTGCAGAAGTCTCCACAACTACAAAGTGGCAGACACTACTTGAACATCAAACAGGATCAGGTTCTATGGACTGCTAAAACCAAAATAGAGCTTTTTGACAATAAGGTAGCCATATGAAAAAGTACCTCATGCCCATAGTTAAATATGGTGGTGGCTCTTTAATGTTTTGGGGCTGATTTTCTAGGAGCTGGACATTTTGTAGGATACATGGCATCATGGACTCTATCAAGCAGGACAATGATTCAAAACATACATCAAAATCAACACAAAAATGGTTTACAGACCACACAATCAAGGTCCTACCATGGCCATCCCAGTCCCCTAACTTGAACCCCATAGAAAACCTGTGGGGTGAACGACCTATAAAGTTGAAGGATATTCTGTATGAAGTAATGATCTCAGATCCCTTGCCATGTATTCTTCAACCTCATCAGGCATTATATTCTGTTATCTTGACAAAGGGAGGCAGCACAAAGTATTGACTTAATAGGTGCCAATAATTGTATCACACATATATATAAAAAAAATTGGATAAACCTTTGATGTGTTTGCAATTGTTTGATATTCATGAGGGCAGATTATTTTGTGTATTTAAAAAAAAGATCAAAGGGTTAAACAATAAAAAGAACGTTTACCGCCTTCTTTGCTCATATCTACCATGGGTGCTAATATTAGAGCCCTAGAAAGTTTGAGAATTGCTGTGGTACAAAATTAGCATAAATAACTAAACATTTTAACCATGTGATCTTTTCACGTCTTATGTCTTTAATAAAGACAATTTTAAACATAAAGGCATCACAAAGTGCACACCGTCATTTTTCCAGGAAAGGTCTTCCAGAAGCTCAGAGTGCATTCTGCCTCCTTCTTCTTCCGGCTCAGGATTACTGCCAGGGACTCGTAGTTAGAACTGCAGTCCTGCAGCTTTTTGTATTCTATGGAAGACTAGCAGGTAAAGGACACATTAGGCATCACAAATAAATTGTGTGATATTTTTTGAATTAATGTTTATATAAACTGACCACTTCAAAGCACATGCCCAGTTTGAGTAGCAGTCGGGCATACTCATGCAGTCTGCTCAGCGGGGAGAAGAATATTGAGTTGAGTGTCTCCAGCAATGGGATGTTTTCCCCTTTCATTTCACAGAAACTCTGCAATAGTTCATGGTTCTTGCCGAGGAAGTCCCTGGAAGGAAAATCACTAAGTTTCTCTGTATAATTATTTTACATTAGGATGTTATACATATAGCGTTCTATCAAGAATTATCATACACTCTAAAACATCAGACATCATTTATTTTAATTATTGTTGAGCATTCATACACACTAACCATTACAAGAATACCGGAATGCTTGTCCCAGCATTCAGATGTATCAATCATCAAAGTATCACATTTATACAGAATTATTTCTAAAACGAACACTCCTCATGCAATTTTGTATTATATATTAAAATTCTGTTTTACAGTGTTTGTCAGGAAAGCTACTAGTGTTTTTAGCCATCCCAGTTGCTCTAGTAAATGGTACTTACATAGCTGGTTTAGAAAGAAGAGAAAATCCTCCCATAACTATGAAATTGGAGAGAGAGGTAAAATACCTGCAGGAGATGGAGAACATAAGTGTTAAATGCTACCACAAACTCTTTCCTTGTCACAGTCAACAAAAAACATTCCAGAAAGCCAATAAAAAAGCGCCTCATCTTCATTATGCCCAATGGCACAGATGAAATGATGACCCTTGAGACACAATACTTGTACATCACACCATGGGTATTTAGAACCGGAGGTGACTTACTCTGTATAACAGTCCAGGAACAGATTTGAATGCTCTAGAATGGAGAGGCTGCGAGCATCCTTGACTCCACAAAGGAAGTTACTGAGAGAAGCCCCATGCTGACCGATTAGATAGCACAGCTTGCTGAACTTTGTAGCAACATCCTGTAACAGTTGCAGAGTGCTCATAGAGCCCAGATTGTCTTAAAGAGACAGAAAAAAATCATACTGTAAGGTTATGCACATGGGGAAGAAAAATCCAGGCTGGGAATATGTATTAAATGGGAAAACACTAGGGACGACTGACATGGAAAAGGACTCAGGAGTCTTGGTTAACAGTAAATTTACCTGTAGCGACCAATGTCGGGCAGCTGCTGCTAAGGCAAATAAAATCATGGGGTGCATCAAAAGGGGCATGGATGCCCACGACAAGGAAATAATTCTACCATTGTACAAGTCACTAGTCAGACCACACATGGAATACTGTGTACAGTACTGGGCACCAGTGTACAAGAAAGATATAGTGGAGCTGGAGAGGGTTCAAAGACGGGCAACCAGAGTAATAAAGGGAATGGAAGGACTGCAGTACCCAGAAAGATTATCAGAATTAGGGTTATTTAGTTTGGAAAAAAGACGGCTTAGGGGGGACTTAATAACTATGTATAAATATATAAGGGGGCAGTACAGAGATCACTCCCAGGACCTATTTATACCCAGGACTGTATCTATAACAAGGGGACATCCTCTACGGCTGGAGGAAAGAAGGTTTCTACACCAGCACAGACGGGGGTTCTTTACAGTAAGAGCGGTGAGATTATGGAACTCTCTGCCAGAGGAAGTGGTAATGGTAAACTCAATAAAAGAGTTTAAAAGGAGCCTGGATGTGTTTCTTGAAAGCAATAATATTACAAGTTATGGATAGTAGATTAATAGGGACAGAACGTTGATCCAGGGATTTATTCTGATTGCCATATTTGGAGTCGGGAAGGAATTTTCCCCCTGGTATGGGGCAATTGGCATCTGCTTCATAAGGGTTTTTTGCCTTCCTCTGGATCAACACGGTAGGGACACAATATGTATATAGGTTGAACTTGATGGACTTTGGTCTTTTTTCAACCTTATGAACTATGTTACTATGTTACTATGTCTGCCCACACACACACACAGACAGACTTACCTCCAATATAATAAAATATAAAAGTTGGTGCGCACATATTGTTAAGTTAAGCCATACTTTTTAAATGAGGTCCACATTTAGTTCTGCTTACCCAGTCCCAAGAGAGGTCGGAGTAACTGAGACTTAACATCACTCAGATTGCAGTAGAAGTGCCGCTCTGTAGCTGCCAGCTCGTGCAGGTTTCCAATATATCCCATTAAGTTCTGGTCTACCAGTGCTAAACAGCTGCCTGTCCCAGTGGAAATGCTGCAGACATATCCCAGCTAGACAAGTAGCACAAAATACTGTTTTATGCGTTGGTTTAATAGAAAGATCCCCTAAAGCACATAACTAACTAGCCTATAAGTCTCTTCTTTCCTGCTAATGAGTACATTTGCTTACAACTCAAGTAATACTATACAAAGAGCATACCAATAATCTACTTTTAGTCTTACAAAAAGTTTGTGATTTGTACAAGATTATTTGAATAGATGTTTAAAGATCGCTCAAAGCCTCTAAATGGGTGAGGCTGTAATTTCTAACGATAGGGAGACGCACAAGAAAGAATTGGGTCTATTCACTAGGGAGAGCTGGCTGGACAGCTCCCTTACTTAATTATTCATTGCAAAGGGCCAACACTCACAGGTTCCTCAAGTTAGAAGGGCTGAGCTGGCCCTGTGTAATGCATAATTGAATGAAATGAGAAGACTTTTTTGCAATATCATTGATTTAACTATATATATATATATATATATATATATTATACAGGGCCAGCCAAGGTCTTGTGTAGCACTTGGGGTGGGATTTTCCTAATTTACACTCACTGGCCACTTTATTTGGTATACCTTGCTAGTACCGGGTTGGACCCTCTTTGCCTTCAGAACTGCTTTCATTCTTCGTGGCATACTTTCTACAAGGTGCTGGAAACATTCCTCAGAAATTTTGGTCCATATGGACATGATGGCATCACACAGTTGCTGCCCATTTTCATCTGACCTCTGATATCAACAGGGAATTTTCGTCCACACAACTGCCGCTCACTGGATATTTTCTCTTTTTCGGACCATTCTCTGTAAACCCTAGAGATGGTTGTGCGTGAAAACCCCAGTAGTTCAGCAGTTTCTGAAATACTCAGACCAGCCCGTCTGGCACCAACAACCATGCCACGTTCAAAGACATTTCTTCCCCATTCTGATCCTCGGTTTGAACTTCAGCAAGTTTTTTGACCACTCCTGGCCAGTGAGTGTATAGTGAAGTCAAGGAGTTAAAACCACAACTCTCCTGTCAACTTTCTTTAGTGAATAGATCCCATTAAGTCAAAAGATTATGAGAGAAGGCAAAATAGTGGGCTGATATAATCTGGGAAAATGGACCTGAGCCTCTTAGGCCGGTGTTTGCTTACCTTACTACATTCTGTCAGAAGTCCTAGGCTCGGGCTTACATTAGGCCCAGAGGGATCATCAGCTGTGTGAGGTCCACTATAATACACAGCAGGCTGGAAGTCCTCTTTCCTATGCACAAGGAAAAGTGAGTGTTCTTGACCCGCAGCTATATTCCACACTCCATCATCTTTACACACCTACAGTGTAGGAGTGTGAAAAGATATTTAAGGGACCGGATACATAATGTATAAAAAAAATAAAACAGCAGCAAAATATTTTATTTTTAGACAACACAATGAATCATTAACCCCTTAACCCCTTAAGGACCGGGCTCATTTTTCGTTTTCTACCCTGTGGGACCGAGGCTGTTTTGACACTTTTGTGGTGCTTGTGTTCAGGTGTAATTTTCTCCTCACCCATTTAGTGTACCCACATAAGTTATATATTGTTTTTTTCAGGACAAGATGGGCTTTCTTCAGATACCATTATTTTGATCGTATCATCTTATTTACTATAAAAAAAAATAAAAAAAACATGGTGAAAAATTGAAAAAAAAGACATTTTATGACTTTTATTTGAAAAATCTTTTACTCACCTAAAAAAGCAAGTAAAAAAACTAGCTAAATAGATTCTACTACTTGTCCTGAGTTTAGAGATACCCAATGTTTTTATGTTTTTTATGTTTGCTGTTTTTTGTACGTTATAGGGCAATAAGTACAAGCAGCGTTTTATGATTTCCAAATCTTTTTTAACAAATCTGGTCAGTCTGCCTACATCTCCTCTTTGGAACATCTTTGAAGCCGGTTAACTTTAGTACTTTAGTTATAGATATACAGGTTCTGGTATATGTCACTATCAAACAACACCCCAGTGTGTGTTCAGGAACATCTCCTGAGTACAGCGATACCCCACATGCATGGGTTTGTCAGATTGTTTGGCTGGTAAAAGGCTACTTTTGGGGCATGCGTAATTCAGGTGGTCATTTGGTCATTGTGCCTCCATCTCCTCTTTGGAACATCTTTGAAGCCGGTTAACTCAATTTAACCCATTCAAACCATATATTTTGGAAAACTAGACACCCCAGGGTATTCCGAATGCTGTTATTTTAACCCTTTCCATGCACCAATTATAGAACTACACTTTGTCAAACTTTGTAATAGTAATTTTTTTCACACAAATTGTACTTTAGTTATAGATATACAGGTTCTGGTATATGTCACTGTCAAACAACCCCCCAATATGTGTTCAGGAACATCTCCTGAGTGCAGTGATACCCGACATGCATGGGTTTGTCTGGTTGTTTCAGATTTAAAATGCCACATTTGGGAAGTGCGCTTTTTTTCTCCATTTTGGTCAGTCTGTACCTATGCCCTATCTGTGAGCTAGGCCACTCCAATTTACCCCATCAGCCATTTTTTTATATATTAGACACCCCTTGGGTATTTGAAGTGCTTTTATTTTAACTCTTTGTTGAGATTTTTGAGAAATTTTAGCACTTGCTCAAAATAATAAACTTTATTTTTTAATTTTATTTTAATACTTTTTTTATATATTTTTTTTTACACATTTTGCTGGTACTGGATGGTTCATCTAGTGACATCACTGCATAATTATTTTTAAATGTTAGCACATTTTTTTTAATTTTTTTTTCCATTTTTTATTTTTTTTTTGAATATTTTACTAATCACATAGTGATTAGAAAGCTGGGCTCCATTGACTTGCATGGTTGAATGCAGTACCTGTATTCAACCAGCAAGTGGAGCCAGTTCTCTAGAGGGTCTGGAGACCGTCTAGCGAACTCTTTCTTCTTTATTGTTTTATTTCCCGGGCCGCCGCCATCTTGCGGATGGCGAAGATCACCGGCAGCTGCTGCTGTGACCGCTCTCCGGAGCGGTCACAGCCCACCCAGAGGTAAGTGTTTGGTGTCGCTGGATGCCTCCTGATCGAGGCATTCCAGCGACACCATTTAAGTTTAGGAGGCGATCGTTGATCGCCTCCTAAACGCTTTTAAAACGGGCGTCCGCCGCCATACAATGTATGGCGGCTGTTGACGCCCCGGGGAGGGGCCAGACATGGCCCCCGATGCCGATCTCGGCCTTGCTGAATGCCTCGACATCGAGGCATTGCAGCAAGGCCGTTTAAGCGAAGAAAGTGATCCTTGATCACTTTCTAAGCTTATTTAATTTTTTGACGGTTCAGGACCGTCAAAGGTCATTTAGTGACCTTCTTGTTATGACGGTCCTGAACCGGCAAAGGTCGCGAAGGGGTTAATATTGATGACAAATTAGGCAGGGCACAGTATTGTGCGAGGCGTGCAGTGTGTTTTAGTTGTTCAAATACTGTTCCTGAATTGGGTTTAAGACAACTGCACATTTATGTTACCAGTAAAACCCCTATTTTTTAGACAACGCAAAACAAAAAAACATTAATATTGGTGATAAAACGAGGCAGAGGACTGTGCATGTGAACACGCTGTGTAGTGTGCTTTAGTTCTTAAAATACCGTTCTTGGATTGTACATTTACTTTACCAACAAAAACTCTAGTTTTTGGACAACGCAAAACAATTCATTAACAATTAAACATCTATGACAAATTAGGCAGTGTAGGTCTGGCAACTGTTAACATTTGATCAGTAGGGAAAATGCAGAGCCTGGAACTGCTTTTATAGAGCTTTATTATCTTACTCTAGTTATATTTATCAGTTTGGTCAATAGACCAAGTTTTGAAAATATCCTTATACAAAAGAAATTGGCTTATGTTAGAAAACAGTAATTCAAAATCTGTTTTCTACAAAAACAGTTACCCGTTTAATTATTTTACATCCCTACAAACTAGAGCACTTGTTAGCCCCAGAAAAGTAAATTCATTAATTAGCATAAATGGGTGGGTCTTGACTTAATCAAGAAAGATATAAGTTAATCAGGAAAAAATAATCACGCAGATCCTAAGAACATATGTTTACAATTTGTTTACATAAGGTTTACAAAAATGTCTTATTTAGGTCTGTCTGTTCAATCCGGCACGTAATAGAAAAGTGTAATGTAGACAAACTGTATGGTTTGTTTCTTATTACCGTATTTGCTTGATTATAAGACGAGGTTTTTTCCAGAGCAAATGCTCTGAAAAATACCCCTCGTCTTATAATCGAGGTCTTCTTCTAATCTGACCTCATTCTGCTGGGGCCGTGCTGCTTACCGGGCTTTGGTCGCGAGCAGCGTGTTTGCTATTAGCAGCAGGAGAACAGGAAGGTAGCACATAACTCCTCACATAATATACTTCCTCCCTCCTTCCTCTGGGGGCGGGGCCAGAGAAGTTGCTCGCACAGCCGGGCCCCTGCAGAAGTCTGCGAGTGGGAGATCTGCAGTTCAGGTAAGGGGGTGGGGGGTTTGAGCGTGTGTGTGTGTATGTGTGATTAATGGAATTAATTCGTATTTAAATGTTTGTGAATGAGTGTGTGTGTGATAGCATGGATGTGTAAGGGGGGTGGGGGTGGTAGCATGGCATAGGGAGGCTGTAATCACACTTCTAACATCCCCAGGTTCCAGCATGTACTGGCTGCCTTGGTTTGATAGGAGTGTGATTGCTGTTAGCAGTATATATATATATATATATATATATATCTCCAGAAATGCATTTTAACCCCCTATATGCCACTCAGCCCCATGATATGCCTTTTAACCCCTTATATGCCAGAGTGGCATATAGGGGTATAAGGCATATCATGGGGCAGAGGGGCATATAGGGGGTTAAAAGGCATACCATGGGGCACAGTGGCATATAGGAGGGTATAAGACATTTCTGGAGGCAGAGTGGCATATAGAGGGTTAAAAGGCACATCATGGGGCAGAGTGGCAAATAGGGGGGTATAAGGCATTTCTGGGGGCAGAGTGGCAAGCCTGGGGGCAGATGTGCATAACTGGGGGGGGCAGGTTGGCAAATAAAAGGAAATAGAAATATATATTTTTCTCAATCATAGCTTTTATTAAATATGAAAATTAGTTTACATGAATTAATATTTACTAGTAAAACCTTTTTCCTATAGGGTAGTCTTATATTCAGGCTTTTTGTTTTTTTCCTAAATTAATATTTTGATTTTGGGGGGTCGTCTTATAATCAGGGTCGTCTTATAATCGAGCAAATACGGTATTCCTAAACCTTACTGGGTAACGAAAGCGCGGGCACAGAGCATTAAATACGGGTTGTTAGATGGCATACCTTGGTGAGGCGAGGCATGGTTGTTGGAGACTGCATGGGACCCAGCTGGCCTGAAACATTGCTACCCCAAGAATAAACCTACAAATGAAAAACACATAATTTGAAAGCCTTTGTGTTAAATGACTTAGGACTAGATTTTTCACACAAAGTATAAGTGCCAATATTATCTTAGTAGCTGAATGTGCAAATACAGGTTATTGTGTCAAGTAGTTTACACATTAAAAATAACTGTTTTTGGAGGTTGAAAAATAAGAGAAAATGTGATGGATATTATCTACCAGTTTTCATTTGGTGACTAGCAACATACTGATGTTGGAGTGGAGAATGGGTGCCCAGTTAATAGTTATAGCAGGGCTTGACAAATTTGTTGTGAATCTAGGCGCCAGCTAAAAAAATTAGGAGCCAGGATTTTTTTTAAACTAACAGTTGGTTAGGAGTGATCTGATCATCATCAGCCCACTTACTAAACTCATAGCATTTGACCTGGAAGCACCCTGGACTTCCAGGTCAGTGCTGTTTTTTTTTTTGTTTTAGTTTTTTTTAACCCTTTCAATGCTGATGTTCCATTGGAGCACAGCATTGACTGATATTTAGTCCCCACAAGCTTTTGGGGACAAATGTTAACCCCTGCAATGCCACGAATGTGTCATACACTGTTGTGGCATTGAAGGGTGCACTGTCGCTCTCATGGAGTGATCAGGCAGCAGGGGAGGGTTGGGGCTGGTCTCTACACTCATGTGGAGACCGAAGAACCCTCTCCCCTGTCCCTGAAGCTGCCTCTGGCAGCTGGGACGCAATTGCTGGTCTATAGACCAGCCATTGCAGGGGGAGTCTCTTTGATGACTGCTGTAGGCTTTCATGCCTACAGGAGTCATCAAAGGGCTTTTGGGGGCTCATTTTTGCGGAAGCAGACCACCAGCAGCAGAGCCCCTTACAAAACGTGAATTAACCCCTAAATGTCGCGATCATTGAAGGGGTTAACGCTGCACTGTCGCTCTCATGGAGCGATCAGGCAGCAGGGGGATGTTGTGCCAGGTGTGGGGACCCAATCAACACATCACCCCCTTCCCTGAAGCTGCCTGTGGCAGCTGAAAACACGATTGCTGGTTTTCCTGCAACTGTGTTTTCAGCCTACAGGATCATACTCCTGGGCAGACAGCAGCAGCAGCGCCCCCGTGTGGTGACGCGGGGGCAATTTTTTGTAGATGTAAGAGGCTGACAAACACCTAGGCGCCAGGACAAAATTCTCTGTCGCCATGGCGACCTGGCGCCTGGGATTTGTCGAGCCCTGAGTTATAGTGATAGTAATGCAGTAATCCAGATGCGTTATCACAAGGGAATGGATTAGTATTTTGGTAGTTTCTCAGGTAAGGAAAGGACAGATTCAGAAGATTTTTTAGGTGAAGGTGGCAGGATTTGGTGAGTGACCAAATGTCAAGGATGAAAGAGAGAGCAAAGTGAAAAGTGACACCAAGGCAGTGTTTACTTGGTCCGGTGAGGGGGACTGTGGAGTTGTCAACAATAATAGAGATATCAGGAATAGTGGGAAGCAGAATAACCATAAACTCAGTCTTGAGCTCATTTTATAATCTTTGCATTTAAACCATTTTGTAAAGATGGTTTCAAATAACTACTAAACAAGGCCTTTAATAACAGCACAAAATATCCAGGGCCCGTTTTCACAGTAAACAAAACTCCCTAGGATCCTGGTTTCTTTTTTATAATCTGCGGTACCATTGGGGTTGTATTATGTACACAAATGTTTATTACTTTCACTCATGGTTATTGACATGAACACACATTTTTTGTTTGAAAACACAACATACACTCAAATACACTCACTCACACTTCATGATTATTCATTTAACTGCAACACAGTAGTCTATGTAGATCAGGGGCGTCCAACCTGCGTCCCTCCAGCTGCTGCAGGACTACATCTCCCAACCTCCTCAGCCAGCCCCTTAACTGAAAGAGCATTATGGGAGATGTAGTCCTGCAGCAGCTGGAGGGCCGCAGGTTGGACGCTTCTGATGTAGATAATCATGTTCATTGGAAATGCAGACCTGCAATTCTAGAATAAAGCAATTTAAGTGTAACTTCGTTATCTTGCAAAGCTTATATTATCAAACCATAAAAACAACTATAATATAGTCTTGCTTCAAAGAACAATTACACACCTACTGTTTTTATTGCAAGTTTTTATTACGACCCCTTAAAATCCTTTAGCTAATGGATTCTGTGTACACAGCTAACTACCATTCATGGCAGTCCTATTTTCTATTGATGTCTCTGGAAACTTTGAAAGATCGTCCAGTAATAAGGCATCTTTGGATTTGTAAGGAGAAAACGCATCCAAAACAACACCACCATTCAGTAATTAGTAAACCCCTTAAAAGAGAATATTTTATTTTAAAATGCAGTAAGTTCATTTGCAAAAGCAGGAGATCCATACAATATCATCTTATTTTCATAAAAAATAAAAAAATAAAAAACTTTACCTGGGATTTGGCAGTAAGAGCTAGTGAATGGTGGCTACCAGCTGCCAACTTAACCACTTCTTTACCATCCATACTGCGCACACATAGAGGCTGCAACCTAGGGGGACATTTTTATACAGTATTTTGTAGTGTTGTAATTTATTTATGGTATTACAAAATTTTGAAATAGATATGCAATGTGAGAACCCATACATCCCCTTGTATTATTTACTACTGAAACGCTTCACCTCCCACAAACTTTATAGCTGCTGCTATGGTAAGTCATTAACTGAAATAAAAAAAATAGTATTTATCTATATATAAAACCACTGCAGGGAACTAAACAAAATTTACATTCTATTATTTCTTTCATATAAATATGTCTAGAAATCAATGATTCTACTTAAAGACCTTCATAGTTCATTCACAATCCATACTCTAGACTGTGATATTGCCAACAGTTCATCTGGTTGCAAGCACACTTACCTAGGTAGGACATCTCCATGACCCAGTTGTCCTTCTTTGCCTCTTCCCCAGCTCCATACCTCCGTTTTTAACGATGGCAAAAGCAAATCAGCCTCGCCACTGCTGGTTGGTGTTAGAGCGACAGTTCTCATCTTTGCTCTTCCTACCTTTCTCAGGAGCCTGGGAGATACTGCAAACCAAAGCACATTTGTGAACAATACAATACTGTCTCCAATGAATACGCCAACAAGTATTTAACTTGCATCTTTAGAAAGTTTTTGAGCTTTAAAAATCACAACAGGCATTATTAAACATGAATCTGAAATTACCAGACAAGCCCAAAGACTTGCTGTTCCCACACAAATCTTGTAGTGCTGCCACCGCTTCAAGGGATTCTGGGTAGGTATGTGCAAATTAGGTTAACAACGATCACCTGTTTGCCTCTATATACACTTTATACATGGACCACCTACAGCAAATGTATACTGTACTAGACAGCCTTTACGCAAAGCCCGGGACAAAGGTGAAGAAGCCAGATTACCACTCATGGACAGCTACTTCATCCTTAATGGGACTCTGTGTGGTAGGAGCACTTCAAGCTTTGTGTGGGAACAGCAAGTCGCCAGGATTGCTGGTGATTGCAGATTAGTGTTTAATAATGCCTCTGCTACCCCTTAATTTTAAGTGAAGGGTTTTTCCATCATCTTTAGCCCAGCACAATTTATGTTGTGTGCACTTCAAACTGGAGGTGGACTGCACAACTCCCAGGTACAGGTGATTTCAGAATAGTTACACATAGTTCTTATTCAATTATGTGTATGCTACTAATATATATTTTGTGACACAAAATTGCACCACTCTGCTCAGATGTACTCTTATTATGCGTGTTAAAAACTAGGACATGTTAATTTCCTCTGAGGCTGTGTAAAGGGTACCAAAACACATGCTAATTGAACACTATGTTATGTATTGTCACATTTTATTTACCCTGGGAGAGCAGGCCTGGAAGGGAAAGTCTTCTGTTGCCTGCTTCTGCTTCTTCCTCTCTTATATCCACAAGGCTGGAGCTCTTCTTGCCCTGCATAGATTCTAACTTTACTTGTTCTTCTCTACTATCTCGTAGCCCATCGTGAACAGAGGAGCCCATAGCAGGCTGAGTTCCTGATTCACCAAGAGATCCAGAATAAAAATGCATGACCTTCTTCAGTGAAAGAGCTCCAGCCTCACAAGTAGCAGCTACTTTGACACTAACAGCAGAAGCACAGGACACAACCAAGCTGTTCAGAGAAGATGCTGTAGTAGTGGTGGCAGGATTCAAGTGACAATTTCTTAACTCTTCTGGTTTCTTTACTGGTTCCTGGATGCAAAAGAAACAAAGGTCAAAAAGAGAAAAAAATGCACCTAAACACTAAAAGGTGGGTGCATCTCAAGGCACAACGAGATAACTTTACCTATAACTTTATCTATATAATTGTATTGCCCATATAATCACTATTAATTAAATGATCCTCAGCCTGCACGTCCAGGTTTTCAGGATGTAAACTTTGTGTCGCGGTTGTGAAAATCTCTCAGTTATGGCACCAATTAATTTCCTCAACTTAAGGAAAAAGAGCCGAAGTACTGTGCATTCGTTCAGCTGAGTGTGGTGTGTGTTTAGAGAGCAGCGACATATTTACTTTACGCCTCTGTGGCCGCCTTCTTCCTTAAGCACCAGGATATGTCACAGTTTTCATTAGTGTAAATATGCCCGCTGGGAAGATCAGAGATTTCGTTTGTAACGGGCCCATTTAGCAGCAGTGTAGTGGACCCTCATCACCCAAGAGGGTGATCTGCCTCCCTCGTTTCGCAGCAAAGGTACTGCTGTGCCTGAACCTGCTTCTCTAGGCCTGGTGTGCCTAGACCAGAATATGTGGTTAGTAAATTGTGTGCAGTTGTAAGCGTTTGCAACAGTCTGCCTGAGAATGGTCAGTATGAGTTTACTTCTGTGTGAGTGTCAGTGAAACAGAATATGCGTCAGTAGGCTCAGTATGTTCAGTGTGGTTAACAGTCAGTGAGTGATTTTAAATCAGTTTGGATAAGGAATTTCAGAAAAGCAGCAGAAAGGTAATTCCACTATTCATTAAACCATGGCTTGAAATTACTTTGTTCTTGCAGTTTGGCAGCTAAAAGTCAGTCCATTCTGTAAGTAAAGCATAGGTGTTTGTACAAAAAAAGAGCTATACAACATAAACACAAGTGTTGATTATAAATGAGCAGCAGCAAAAATGACGTTTCCCAATGTATTCCGCTCATAGGTTGAGCCAGCACTGTCTACACCAACAGTCCTCCAACTCAAACAGGCAGCTGTATTAAAACTTCTCTACCACTGCCATTCTACACATCACCAAAAACGTATGAATGAATGTATCTCAAAAACTGTATTCAACAAAAAGTGTCAAAAAGTCAAATGCAAGAAGTCCATGTTGCAATATGTTTTGAATATACTACAAGCACACAAGTTTCATGAACTTGATCTCTGACTACTACTGGAACTTCAAAGGGATTACTTCCTAAATACTGTGTGTTTGTCTCACTCTCTCCTTGGATTTTTTCTTTGTTTACAAAAACTTCACTCTTCTAACTTGTTTCCGGACAAGGACACGTTGAAGATCCTTGAGTTTCAAGTTACAAATGCAGGACAAGGTGAGCTACAAGTCATCAAAGTCTTTTGTCAAACCCACTAAATAGCTTAGACTGCTTCTTGAAAAAGGGGCAGCAAAAATCTAGGAGTTGTAAGCAGAGACCCCAACTGCTCAAGTATTTGCTGACTGGAGAGAAAATCACTGGTCACTCACATTAAGATTAAAGTAAGGAAAAATTAAAGGTTTATTATTTTTGCTACTACTACTATAGAAATGCGGTAGAGCTAGCATATTCGATGCTAACTTTGCGATGAGAAATCATATTGTAACTCCTGCACACTTGCAGATAAATGTGCTATTATAACTGAATTTGAGTGTTAAAACTCAGCTGCAATGGATAAATGCAATGACAGTCTGTAAATGTGTGCTCCCTGTGCATGCGCTAAACAATGTAAACTAGATCTTTGTATGTCACTTATTACAAACTAAACAGCTTATTGTGCCCTTTCCTATGATTAGCAAACTCATTTTATGAAATGTCCTGCTACATGGTTCAAAATTAAAATTATTTCTTAAACCTTTGAAGATAAGGCAAATCTGTCTATCATGAGAGACGAGGCCCTGACATGTATGGCAATATACTAGTATCACGTTGTTACATTGTTTATTTTATTAGGAACTTATGTATTTAGTCCCAAAGCATTCAACAGTAGTGCTTCACATAACAGATTGCAATTAGAACTCATCTGATGAGATCCCTTGTCCAACAAGACATTCAGTGATGACAGTCTAACGGCTTGTTCACTAAATTGAACTAGTTGGTTAAGATAAAACTTACCAGCGTTATCTGCTATGAATGGTCTACTTTTTCCTGCAAGTTGGGTTGGGGCAAGCTTGCCTGTACTATTGGTGACATTGAGGAAGTCTCACTAGTTTTGCCCTATACAGTGCCAACATAATTATTACATAAGTACCTGTAATGCCCAGAGAATTGTGATGCAAAAGGGGTTAATAGTGGGATGAAGGCATGTTGGTGAAAGGGTTAATTTTTGAGGAAGAGATTGATTTGCTGTTTTCAGTAATTATTTTTATAAATAGGATATTTTTAAAACAAAAACGTCATGTACAATTCTCTAGTGCAGCTGAACAAATCATTAAACCTTGGATGTTGACAGGATAGGGAGAACAGCATGAGGATCCAGTGAAAATGTCTCCTTATTAACGTAACTGATATACACATTCCTGTTAACTGGGATATACCGGTATATTTCTCTCTTTACAATACTGATAGCTGTGAGAAGCAAGTTACTGAAAAAATGTTGAAAAGTATTCATAAACTCGGCTCCCAGAGAAGTTGTATAAAGATAAACATTCTGTGTTTCAGTAAAAGAAAACATTGGTGAAATATTTGCACATACAAATATTATAAAGCACTGAACTCAATAATTCATTTTTTAAACTACTTTTTGTATCATTTGTTTGCACCACACTTATCTTGGTACCCTGTGCTTGCAGATGTTTTACATACAGGATACTGAATTGGGAAATTATTTCAAACACTATCATTAAAGTGTTACAGATTAAATCCTGCTTTATATTTTATGCAAATATAATTAAGACAGAATTGGATGTTGTTTTTAACAGAAAGAAAGCAGGAAAATTTAAACATAATTGCCTTGTTACCTTGTTAGTGAGAAATATCTGATAAATGACAGCTCACCTGTGTAATATTTGGTACAAAGGAGCCATTGCTTAGTGTAGACTTAGTTTCATGTTCATCCATGCCAGAATTGAGAGGAGTTCTAGGAACATCATTATTCAAACAAACCCCACTTTCGCAAATGCTGACAGCATCAGTGCCCAGTTCTGTTTCAGAAGACGAATGCAATTCGGAAAAAACTCTTTCATGCTCCTCTTGGGTTTCTGAAGAGCATGGATTGTGTCCTTTTGTTGGATTTTTCTCCCCAGAATTCAAGATAGGTTGAATAGCCTGGGGTTCAGGCTGTGATTCTGCCAACATGACACCAAGTGGACAGCAGTGAGCATCAGAAATTATAACATGGTCTTCCTTCTCAGTCATGGTAATTAGTAGTTCCCTGCAGTGGTTGCACCTTTCTGGTACTGGCTTTGGTTCTTGAGCAACAGGGCATTGAACAAGAGCCAAACTGTGAAATGCCCCACAAACTACCTGGAGCACAACTCTGCCTGCAAGATGCTCCACTCTCTGTGGCTTTGTCACTGGGAAGGCAGAGGTTATAAGTCCAAGCTGGCAACCAGTGCCCCATGCCCAGATCTCCCTTGTGTTGGACAGTGCAAGTGTGTGTTCTTCTCCACAAGACAGCTGCATAATCCTTACCCACCTAGGAGGTGTTGTGTCCTGATCGGTTATGGTGATGGCTGTTGGCTCTGGTATGGAGGGGCAATTTGTCACAGCACACTGTCCTGCTGTATTTTCGCCCCACATGTATACCATTCCGCTGCCTGTTACTGCTCCGCTGTGGAAGCTTCCTGCAGCCACATTGATAACATGTTGTCCCTGCAGAGCCTTTTCCAGTTCTGGAACTTTGCATGTGGTCTGTTGTAAGTTCTCTTTCCATGGCTGTTTTCCAAAACTAAACACCTCTCCACCTTAAAGTAAATACATTCAAAGATTAGGGAAAAAACTAAGGTATTTGCATGTGTAAGTCATTCTAACAAGCTAAAGAGCTGAATCTTTTGTTTCAATTTTACAATTATATTCCCCTGTAAATTATTCCAATTGGGCATTGGAAGCATCACCCATATGTGTTTTATCATAAATGGATATTAATTTTTTGAATTTAAGTGAAAAAGAGCTAGTCCAATTTTAAGTAACTATTGGCACAATCACAACAAGGGCAAAGAGATTTATTTTACTACTGATACCTGTGGCCAGGCTACAGTTCCAACTTAATGTTTTACTATCCTATGAGACCTGTTAATGGGTAGCTCTGCATTGAAACTTGTTTGCTTTGCTATATCTCACAGACAAACACATTATCTCCTTACCACTGGTCAGGAGTACCCCATGACCTATCCCAAGACTGGCATGGAGAACAGTTCTTCCTCCTAAGCCTGAAAGTTTCTCTGGATTCACAGGGACTGAACCGGCTTGCCATACATGTACGATGCCTCTTTCTGTGGCTCTTTCTGTATCTGCTGAGCTGCAAAAAAATGAAGCAAAAATAGACCATGGGATCCTGAATAGTTTTACAGTCACTCACTAACTCTGAACACATTACAGATGATGTGACGTATATCGAAAAAAAAGGAACTCCAGTTACAGCAACTGTTTCCAGTTAAATTGAAAGGATCATTTTTTGTAATAGGTTGATAACATCATATAAAATGCCCTCAACCTGTTAATAAGCCAAAAAAAATGTATGAGGTTTTATAGCAGGAATACTAATTCGACTGAATGCACACTCAGTACAGACAGAAGTTGAAAAGACACCCTGCACATCTGACACTTTAAATTAAAATATTGTTCAATCAGATTTCAGATATAATACCTTTCTTTCTGTGTGTCCATCGGTCAGTGTTATAATCCCATCAGAGACTGCTTTCCTCCAGAGGATACTAACAAAAACAAAACAGGATTTATGATTCCATGCAGCCTACAAATCACTAACACGGACAGGTTTAAACATTCAAATAATAATCTTTGAATCTGAGGTTTGAATCATTGGGAAGGGTCCTACCGTGCATTGGAGCAAGCAGAAGCACTCACTCACAAGTGCCATCAACCCACAGAACACAACAATAAGGCATGTGGGTATTGAGACAATGGTGAGTATTCACTGAACTTGCTGGATGGCTTCATGGACCACTTCATTTTTTAAATATGTTTTTTCCCAACACACCAAAAGCGATATTTAATCCCTGCCAAGTGATATAAGGTCCCACAAATTCCTTATCTGTACAAAACCTCAATAAAAAAACTGTCTTTGTATTATTTAAAGGCACACTCATATGCACTGTAATGCATAAGATAGCTGCATGGTCCCTTTACATTTGTTTGTTTTTTTTTGGGGGGGGGGTTTGTGCATAATATCTCCATATGTATTTGACACCCCTTCCCAACAGCTAAATGCTGTGCAGGAGGTGTGTTCATATATCAAGGCAAAAAATAAAAATAAAAACATTAAACAGTTGTCAGCACTACAAGGGTATTTTTGTTTTGTTTAAAGCAAATAAATGCACAAACTAGATATATTTATATATAAAGACTTTTTACCTAGCATCATAATCCAATTTTATACTTGTTTTGCAGATTTGATGTACCTTGGAAATATTTACCCCTAAATCAGCATGAATAGACAAATGTACAGTGTTCATAACCAATGTAGATGTAAGCGGGTGGAACACTGGCAGCTCATCTGATGACTGTTGAACACATTTGTCTGCTCATCTGATGTTTTGAACACAAATAGAAGTTTTTACACAATGCTGCAATCTGAGCCCCTGGCAGAGTACAGAGGCTTCTGGTCATCTATGCTGTATCAATGGTAAGTAGGACGGAACTGGCTCACACCATGGCACAGCACACTGTGTTCAGGCCAATTTTCAGAGAACAGCAGACTTCAAAACTGAGGGCAGAAAATCAGGAGTAACTTTAGAAGTAGGGTAGTAAACACATGGATCAAATCAGTCAAAATAAGGGGCCAGTTTAATGGTTGTATTAAATACTAATAGGGGAGGGAAGAACATGGTTGAGTAGAGGGAGCAGAAATGTATAATTCTCTGGCACAGTTTTCTATGGGGGTTTATTCACTAAAGTTTCAACTCCCTGAATTCACTATGCTGTATTGCCTCCTGACCTCAAGGGGATACACAGTGTAGAAAGACCATTCTGCCAGATCACTAAGTCCCCTAGAACCCCATGTGTCTGACCTCTGCCTGAGCTAGTGTAGGCTCTAACTTAAGTTCAAGCCTGAATGGGGTTATTGTCAGGGACTGTAAGGTCATACACTGCATTCTAGAGCAGTGAGTTTCCTGACTTCCATTCCGGTAGGATATTGGGGTATTGTTCTAGGTGAATGCATGCTCTAAGTGGCCTAAATCTTTTCCCCACAAAATGTCATTGGGGTGCCCAGACATAACATAGTATCCACTCTCGGTCTCCCAATCCAGATGGACCTTGCTGCCAGTGATGTGGATGTTAAAAACCCAGCCAGTCTGGTGGTTAGGGGAGAAACAGCAAGGCTGAACCAATGTAAGGATAGCTCCCAAGCCGCTCTTTCCGGTAGCAGCTGAGGTACACAGTCTGGTAATGATGGCCCCTTTTACCCAATTGCTGGGGTTGCACAAGCAATATCTTGTGGTAATCTCCCTAATCAATGTCGGTATAATCAACAGGCGGGAAACATAACATGAGAAGCCCAGGAGGTTTTGCCAGGGTGTAGCTAGTATTACTCTATGGTGCAGTTAACTTTGTCGGGAACTAATCTAACTGGGGAGGACAGGTTGGTATGCTGAGGAAACAGAGATGGCTCTAGTGTGTGGGCATTGGCTGTGTAGATGGCCCTGCTGCCGGCATACAACACATGGGTACAAAGGATTGAAGACTGTAGACCCTTTATAATAAAAAGGGATGTTAGGGAAATAAAACTGGAACTCTCCTGTCAGCTTCCCATCAAGTGAATAAACCATTAGGATTTGCTTGCTCTTCCAGTAGAAAGAGTAAATCATAGACATCATTTGAGATGGAAAATAAGAGATCCCAAATGTCTTGTTTACCCCTTTTGGACTTAGATAAGGATCTCAAAATGGAAAGTATAAGCATAATTACAACTGATACCATTTTCACTTTTCATTGATTTTAAATCAATGGTTTATGAACAGTGGTCCTGTTGTTTCAATAAACTAAATTACTTAAGCGTTCTTGTGTAGAAATATTTTAGGACTGCAACTAACGATTATTTTCATAATTCATAATTAGTTGGCCGATCATTTTTTTCGATTAATCGGATAAAAAAATAAATGTACATATTTTGTTTATTTAAAATAACTGGATGTTAAAAACAAACAGTAGAATAAAAAACTTTAAGAAAAATGCATGTCTTGTTTTAACACCCCCCCCCGTTATGCACATCTGCGCCCAGGCTTGCCATACTGCCTGCCAGATATGCCATATACCCCCTGTATGCCTTAAACCCCCGATATGCCACTGTGCTCTCTGATATGCCTTATACCCCCTGATATGCCACTCTGCCCTCCCAATATGCCTTATACCCCCTATATGCCATAGTGCCCTCTGATATGCCTTATACCCCAGATATGCCACTCTGCCCCCCAAATATGCCTTATACCCCTTATATGCCACTGTGCCCCTGATATGTTTTATAAACCCCAGATATGCCACTCTGCCCCACCCAAATATGCCTTATACTCCCTATATGCCACTGTGCCCCCCACACTCAATGCACACACACTCACACTAACCGACCCACACACACATGCGAACATACACAGACACACACATGCACATAGACTAACCTATCCAGGCACATGCATGCTAACATAACCAGACACACACTCGCTGGCCACTTTATTATGTACACCTTGCTAGTACTGGGTTGGACCCCCTTTTGCCTTCAGAACTGCCTTCATTCTTCGTGGAATACTTTCTACAAGGTGCTGGAAGCATTCCTCAGAGATTTTGGTCCATATGGACATGATAGCATCACACTGTTGCTGCAGATTTGTCGGTTGCACATCCATGATGCGAATCTCCCATCCCACCACATCCCAAAAGTGCTCTATTGGATAGAGATCTGGTAACTGTAAGGCCATTGGGGTACAGTGAACTCATTGTCATGTTCAAGTAACCAATTTGAGATGATGTGAGCTTTGTGACATCGTGCATTATCCTGCTGGAAGTAGCCATCAGAAGATGGGTACACTGTGGTCATAAAGTGCTGCCATTTATTTAAATGAGAGCCCTTTCCTGCCGCCGTTAATAATCGATAATGAATATAGTTGGCAACGATTAGTTGGTCTCGGTACAACATGCACTGTTGTTTTAAAGGTAAATTTTAACTTACTTCAGACATATGCTACTTCGGAGTCGAGTGGAGATGTGCCAGGCTACAGGCTGCCCTAAGGTAAGAGTTAACTCCCTACAGATCCACCTTTGAACCTGATCCGGTCCAAAAATCCCTCTCTCTTATCCCATCATTAACATCCCCTGGCACTCTCATTAACCAACTCCCACCCTCAGTCTCATCCAGTCCCCATCATTAACCCCCTCTCACACTCCGGTCTGCAAACAATACATTTTTGTGCTGTCTTGGATGTACATTACACTGTCCCTTTTAATACAGCAAGGTACAGCATTTCAGTAAACAGTAATAGGAAAAGAATGTTTTCCAAACCCTACATTTACAGTTCAGCACACTAAGTAAACCATATTTTCGGTGTTACTATAGGTTACAATAAGCTAACTATACAAGTTAGAAAGCAACCTTATGTGTATATGATGTGAGCAGCCAACTTCTCAGGATTTGCATTATTATTTCCCTCCTTTTACGTCATCTTCCTCTCTACTGTCAAGTTTCAGATTAGTTTATATATAATCTTTATAGAGGTGGGGTGTGGGGAATGGAAACTGATCACATAGTTTTGACACACATTTCACTTCTGAGGTAGATTATTACCTTATTTTAATAATAGAACAGTGTCTCCAGAACAATTACACCAATTGAAAAATGCAATGTAACAGTTATGGTTAGTTTTTATAAATGCTCAATGCTATGCTTAAAGCCAGGAGAGTGACAGTTCCCTTTTAAATAAATTATATCACAGACACAAATCAGTGTGTCATTATAAAAAACAAGAATATAACCGACATATAGCTAGGAAATAAAAAGCTTGCCCCTTTGGACTTTGGTCAATAAAAAGGAACGTATAAGCATATTTACTACTGATATCATTTTCACTTTTGATTTCATTGTCTTTAAATGAATGGTTTAATCCCTAGAGTGAGTGATATGATAGACACGCTGCAAACACCTTACACTCACAGTTAATACATTATGATCAGGTGCCTTGAGGAAAACACTGTAGGGAAATACATAGAAAAGGCAGCGCTTACTGTTCTCTAAAGCGCATCTGACGGCAGATATGAACCAGATTTGGCCCATCTAGTCTGCCCATTTTTTCCTGCTGTAATTACATAAACTTCAACCAGTCCTTGTTCTCGTCTTCGATTCAGAATAGCCATAAGCCTATCCCATGGATGTTTACATTTACTGTATAAGCCTCTACCACTTTTACTTTGAGGCTGTTCTCTCTCTTCCATACAGAATATCTAAGCCTCCGATCCCTTATTAATAAAAAACATTCCTGTTAGCAGCCTGTTTACATTTCTGGTCGGCTTGGAATATTTTAGCCGCAGATATTGATTTGTATGAATCCACTTGACAGCTCAACTGGAATGGTTTCTGTGACCTAGGAATTTGTCTCGCACACTCAAGAGTTAAAACCTAGTCTTTTATTTAAAAACGCTAAGAATTGTTTAGCGTTTTCATTCAGATTGTTGTTTATTCTGCTCTTAATACACTTTTATTCATGGTTCAATGACTGTGCCTTAAATACATTGTCATAAAGAACGTGTGAGTTGATGCTCAAACTGGAAAAAATGTCACAGATGTCTGTGGAAGGTTTGAGGACAAACAAAGCCGTTCTAGAGGGTGTATCCAAACTACCCACCAAAAGAAGTCATTATTCCCTGGGGTGTTTCTCTAGTAAGACTGATTGCCCTTCGCAATGCATTGTTAAATTGGTGGCCAGATATTCAACAAACGTCTCATTTCACTACTCAGGGCCAACACTATACTTTCTTCTAGGAGCAAATCAATGAAACAAGTATGCTGTGCCATGAATTTGGTGATTGTTAAAGGGCTCCAACTGTTAGGGTGTCTGGACTCCAGGGAAATACCTAAAAAACCCCAATCATAAAATGGTACCTTCGCAGCTCAAACAATTTACCAGAGGCACCTTTCATCCATCAAATATCGTTAAACTAGCGGCGACGGGCAATAAGAGAAAGACAAATAACAAAGATGGCCACCGCACACAAAAGCACGCAAAGACGGGGAAAGAAGAAGGAAGGAGTAACGGCGCCAAGAAATGAGGATGGAATCTCAGCGCCAGAACGAAGGACAGACGAAAAAAAGAACGGGAAAACACACAGATAAACAAATCCCTGTAAAAGTACCGTATATTCCGGCGTATAAGACGACTGGGCGTATAAGACGATGCCCAACTTTTCCAGTTAAAATATAGAGTTTGGGCTGTACTCGCCGTATAAGACTACCCCTCTACCCAGTATACAACAACCAGCCAATCACAGCAAGCGATGTACCTTACTGGTGATTGGCTAGTTGTTGTATACAAAGCCTGCTTGGATTGGGTGGGCCAGCTTACAAACACACATATACACATACACTGCCCATACACAGACATATACATACATACATACACTGCCCTTACACACACACATATATATATATATATATATATATATATCTACACATACTAACATACGCCTGTCCATACATACACATTTATACACTGCCCTCAAAACACACCTGCCTTTACACACACTGCCACTCTGTGTGTGTGTGTCCCGAGATATGCTGCCACTCTCTGTCCCCCCCCGAGATATGCTGCCACTCTGTGTCCCCCCCCGAGATATGCTGCCACTCTGCGCCCCCCCCTGAGATATGCTGACCCCCGGAGTGCCGGGTGTCTTGCGGGGCCGGCAGGGGACATCTATTCTACGCAGAACGGTATACAACTTCTGGTGCCGGCACCGGAAGTTGTATACCGTTCTGCACTGGTAAGGAGAATTGTTAAAGCTTACCGCGCAGACGTTCACCGGCAAGCGTAAGCAACCTCCGCTGCCGGCACGTCTGCACTTTGTGCTTTAACAATCTCCCTTGCCGGGACTCCCCCCGTAGGAATTCCCGGCAAGGGAGATTGTTAAAGCACACCGATCAGACGTGCCGGCAGCGGGGGTTTACGCGCATCGCCGCGATGCGCTTAGACAACCTCCTGTGCCGGCACTCCCCCTGTGGAAAGTGCCAGAAGGGGAGGCTGTCTGAGCGTATCAGAGAGTAGGATGCAGGTCCCCTGCACCGCTGCGGGGGATCTGTATCCTAACCCTGCCAGACCTCGAGCTCCCTAAAGTTGGGCTAGTTATAGGGAGGTCGTGATCTCCCCAACCAGCCCTGTTCATTGGGCGCCCGCTGATCAGGGCTAGTTGGGGAGATCACAATCTTGCACCTACCTCAGCGCGGCCCTGAAGACCGGCCCAGGGGAGGCGGCTTCTCCACTCGCCCCTCCCCTAGAGATTCTTGATTCTCTAGTCCAGCTCGGTAAGCTTTAGTACCCAGCGTATAAGACGACCCCCGACTTTTGATAAGATTTTCACGGGTTAAAAAGTCGTCTTATACGGTAATAAGAAACACAAAGGTATAGAAAATATATAGCCATATAGCCGGAAAAAACAATATAAGGCAATAAAAATCAATGTTAAAAGGGAAAACACACCTAAAATAATCAAAATTATATGCCAAAAACACGGATAAAAGATAAACCCAAAGGGTAACCTGACACTGGTGACGGCAGCAAAGAAAGAGAAGGATTCTGGG
This sequence comes from Spea bombifrons, assembly GCF_027358695.1. Classification (NCBI taxonomy): domain Eukaryota; kingdom Metazoa; phylum Chordata; class Amphibia; order Anura; family Pelobatidae; genus Spea; species Spea bombifrons. The sequence goes on along the minus strand of NC_071093.1, from coordinate 16,728,416 downwards.
ATGCTAACAGACTGATTGGTTCTTTACTTTTGATAATATGCCTTTACAGCTATAGTGACACAGTAAAGAAGGTTAAGCAAATATGAGCCTCCTGTCTGTAGTTAAATGAAGTAGATATTTGTAAAACACTTAATTTTATTTAGTTCTATAAGAAATATCATTCCTTACCTATTTTACTATTTTTCACAAAGTAATGGTAATCTGCACCATTAAAAGGGGAGCTTCAAATGCACTTCCAGCAAACTGTCCTGAAAGAAGAATGTGTTACGATTACTTTCACTGTAGCCTAAATAATACATATCACACACGAATGGCTGCAAGTGTGACAAACCCGATGCGTGACGTACATATCAATGGAATTTGACATCGTTATGAAATACTTTTACCCACGGGCTTCTTTCATACCCTGCCGCCTCAGCTCAATGCATGCTTCCCACCCCGTGCTAGAGATTTACCCCCACACCATCCGTACACGGCTCACGGCTCACGGTTACACTGCGTTTCATGTTTACTATTTCTCCTGTCATGAGGTCCTGATGCTCTCCGCTTGAGAACACAGGTAGAGATATACGTGCATGCGACTGGGGTTCTGTGTGTGACGTCTCCCCAATAACACATAACGTGTACATAAGCAACGGGAAAACCATAAACAAGCTCGGGTGCTACCGGGCTAAGAACCAGAACCAGTTTACAGCTTGCCGTAACCTTACCTGAGCAAACGTCTCGTCTCTTTATAGCGACCGAGCTGACAGCCCGCTCTGGGTCAGCTGAGTAAACAGGCGGGGCTTCGCAGAAGACTGGAGGGAGGCACACCTTTGGGCGGTCCTTTTGGGATAAGGGGTGGGGTTATGGGGTTTTCACCGCGCACAGTAATTACGCAATGCAGTGGCTGGAAATAAATGGAAAGCCGGGAGAGACAAACCTATTCTGTGAGAGCAAATTTTTGGTGAACGCTTAGTGCGTAACACTGACAAAATACATTTTACAGAATCACAGTCTATGAGTATTGCCACCAGTGGGATTAGCGTATTCACGGGTTAGGTGTTGTTAAAAAAATGATGTGTGTTTATATATATTTTGCCCAATTTTAATTGCGCCCATGAAGACATAGGGAAAAACTGTGTGTTGTTATAGCTCACAGATATAAAATTATGAGTGGGTGTGGGCTTGCGTAAAAAAACAAAAATAAACAACAAGGTTGCTATTTCTGTGACCTTTTGCAACAAATATTGCATGTATACATATATAATGCATTTTTAGATAAGTAAGCTCACAACATTCTGGCCAGGCACTTTGTATTGAGATCCCATATGTATATTTGTTTTGTATTTGTTAACTATTCAATCTTTATATTGTAGAGTTCTGTGTATTATGTTTGCACTTTATAAATTATTATTGTTATTATCTTTTATTTATATATACCTCATGCAGGTAGGAGGTCCCTCTGATGTCTCCGGGTGGTCCAGATGATGCCAGTGGGCGGTCCCTTCAATGTCACAGCACATACGCTATTTTTAATGGGGAATTGGTGACCTGGAAAGCTGTTTGTTTATACTAACACAGCAAGTGCGTTGCACTCGCCCATCAGTGCACCAGGTCGCAGTACTGCTTATAGACTCTCTGAATAATGTACCTTTGTCAAAACAGGCACAAAATGTTTGTTTTATCATAATCGGTTTTGTATAAATAAACTTAAATACAAAAAAATCAGTGCACCAGGTAACAATGTACACGGTGTCATTAAGACGTTCCACTATATGGTGTGGGCCATCCCAGGTTGCTTGCAACCTATCCTTCTTAGTGGGCTGTATGGTAAAATGGTTCCCCAATAACCAGCAGGGAGTGCAAGGAAGCATGTGGATGGTCATGCCACCTCCCCACTTACTGGCTGGTGTCACAGGTATGACAAAACTGTTGCAGATCCCATTACACAAGGGAGGAATGAAATGTATAAACAGACCTCACACTTCCCTTTTTGGGGCCAGTTAGAGGAAGATCCAACAGGCCTTGCTCCTCCGGCAGCGGGCAGGAGGAGAACAGATATCAGGCTCCTACCAAAGAACCGAGGTAAGAGATTGTGAGAAAGTGTAGAGATGCATAGAATAGAAAAACAAAACTGAGATAGAAAGATTTAGGGGAATGATAACAAGAAAGGGGAGAGGTGGATAATATAAAAGAAATCATAAGTAAATGGAGATATAAAAGAGAAAGATATAGAAGAGTGATAATGAAGAGTAAAATGGTGGAGATACAAGGAGATGATAATGAGGATGGGGTGAAAGGGAGAGATAATGAGAAAAATAGAGAGATAAAAGGGGAGTGATAAAGAGCAAGAGGAGGAGCAATAAAGAGAAAAAGATTATATACGATAAAGGGGAGAGATAAAGTGGGTGCTGGGGAAAATTCTGTGGATCGGGGCAAATCCTGTTTGTGCAGTCTACATGCTCGGGCAAATCTGGTGCAATCTGGGTGCTGGGGCACATCCAGTGGTTGCAATCTGGGTGCTAGGGCTGGCATTTGGTGTCTACGACCTATGACCTATACCTGTAATTGAGGGTTTCTATGCATTTTATACTTGATCCAGTGTATACTTTCAATGCTGAGATTTTTCAGTTGATCTATATCTGCACAGCTGGTGTTATTTAGTTGCTCTATACCTACAGTACTATGTTTATTGGGTTATTTCTTAATCACTTCCCCCTCAACCACCGACTAGATTGTAAGATCACATGAGCAGGGCTTTCTTCTCCTTTTTATTGTGTGTGATTTTAGGTTCATCTGGGTCACAGAAATTTGGTTTACTGCTCCTCCTACGACACATCTTTCAGATGGGGCCACTTGAACCAGGCAGTACATTTACCTCAGTGCTGGAACAGGTGGAGGTTCCAGATGTTGTGCAACTGGCTTAGACAACTGCCGTCTCTGTGGGCAATTTCTGTGGACATGACCCAATTGTCTACATTCATAGTATCTTAGACCAGGACTGTGTCTGCTACTTGACTGTTGATGAGCAGCTAAGACAGTATTATGTCCCGGCACTGGGGCCATTGTTGGAGTGACAGCTGGCCCTGTCGACAGTCTTCCATAGTTTGTTCATTGCAACCTTTCAGCCAGTTGGAGCATCCCGCAAGGATGATTTCCCAGTCTTCGAGGTTGACGTCACGCAGGGCGCACTATCACTCCTGAAGGTAACCAGCTACGTTATCTGTGTGCTTGCCTTTTTGAGGCTAATCCACCCATTGTACTGCCTTCCATGCAGCCTGTGGCTCCTCCAACTTGCCAGGCCCCCTTTCTGGCTGAGAATCATGAGATGTGCATTCCGCAGCTGTTGCAGTAAGAATCCCTTATGATATAAAAGTTAACCTTTGGCACATGAGTAGCTGAGTGTTTACTTTCAAGTGATGCTTGACATACCAGACTGGCCTCATCTATGGGAAGTAGAAATGTAGTCACAATCATGGTAGTGGAACCCAGGTGTAGGAATGAGCACACTTGCTTAAAGTGACGCAAGCCACTAGAGCTCTGGGGATGAAAAAGAACTCCTTAGAGGTAGTCACAAGCACGGATGACAGATAGACATGCAGGTCATCGTAATCAAAGAGATCAGAGTTCAGGATGAAAGGTAGCCAAGCCAAAGTTCAGGGTGCCAGAGGTCAGGATAAATGATAAGCAAGCCAACGTTTCAGGATGTCAGAGGTTAAGATAATCAATAAACAAGCCGATGTTCAGGGTGCCAGAGCTTACAATAATCGATAAACAAGGCAAAATTTCAGCATACGAGGATACCAAACAAAATGCAGGAAATGCCAGGGAGCAACTTGCCTCTCTGAACGCACAGTATAACTGAGCACTGACATAGTGGAAAGGGCAGGTTTACATAGGACAGCCTCCAGAGCTTTAATCATCTTAGCCACGCCTATATTGCCATAGTGATGCAGCTGAAACACAGGGAGCGTGTATTGCATTCATGACCACCAGCTGCGAAGTACCAAAAGAGATGTGGGGGACCACCCGCATCACAGAGAGGTAGGGACCTGACAACAACAGCTGGAGTATTAACCAACCCTAGTTGCAATACACGTTTGAAATAAACTACCTTGTGCCTGCAGCATCCAAGCTGTGTCTCTGCCCAGGAAGGGACTCTGTGCCTGTGAAGGAGCAGCTGCTTGACTGAAGGGGCGCAGACCAGCTAGAGGGAAAGGAAGAGAGCCCATGGTTGCCACTGCATGCAGCTGGCCTCAGATGAAAGAGGTTTTTTTGGTGCAAGGACTTTGTAAGTTCTAACATGAAGGACTCTCTCGTCCTGTAACCCCAGACAGACTTGATATTAAGATCAGGACTCTATGGGGTCATACCATTACCTCCACGAAGATCATTAATAAATGATTTAAAGAAAACTGGACCCAAGACGGAACCCTGATGCACCCTACTTACCACAGTTGTTCAGCTTGAGAATTTATCATTGACAACTCTTCCAATTTCTAATCCAGACACAGGCATTTTCTCCAAGACCGATTTGTCCTAGTTTATACAATAACCGCTGGTGTTAGGGGTTAGGAGACAAGAGAAACATAAGATATGGAGCAGGCCTCCAAAAAACGATAAACGTATCTTGCTGATAGGGAAGCAGTCATTCTATCTTTCATTTGTGTCTATCATACAGATGATAAGACAGGCTGCCATAAGAGGCTTTCGTAACCTACCACATACAGATATGACCTACAAATATAGTTGGGCTTTGTTTTCATTCACTCTCTTAGATTGTTTTGTGATGGGGTTTTTAATGGTTCACACCTATTACAGAATTTCCCAGGTATATAAATAAGCTAAAAGCCAATTTGCAGTCAGTACCATCTTGTGTGCATCAGTGCTTGCTGCAGGCAGGATGATTCTCTTTCATTTTACGGCTCTGTGCTGGCACTATCCTTTCCAACTCTGTAACTATAGCTAATGCAGTGATGAACACAGCTGACTGCCTCTCTTTCGATCTCTCCTTCTCTGTATCTCCTCTCACTCCCCTCGCTCTGTGTCCATCATGCAGAACATAAGACAGGCTGCAACTGAGGCCTTTTGTCGCCTGGGTAAGTCCTGTTTTTCCTTATCTACATCAATGTATTAATATTCTATTTGCACAATGTATTTTGTTGCAAATAAATCTAATAACCATTTTCCTATCCTTACAAATAGATCTCATTTATTTGCTTGAAGCATTTGTCTGAAGTAACAGTGTTAGGTTAAAGGATTTATATTCATTGTTTGGTTCTTTGGCCTTTCATTAACCGTTTTATAAGGAGGTGGTGAGCACACAATTTAGGTGGGTTGCAGGCCTTAGCCTTCTTGCAGTTAAACGTGTTTCATCTACTAAGTGTACTCACCTAGCTTAAGCAAAAATTACTATGTAGATTTCTGTTCTGGTAAAAATATTTTTTTGTAATCATGTAGTCTTATTCACAATTTAGAGATAGTTACAGGACTCTGACACGCCAGCTTAATGTAAAGAACTGTGTAGGCAAAGACACATTTAAAGCTTGGGTGGGTTTCACCTAAGCTTGAGGTGGCCTTCAAAGGCTTATTATTGCATGCTATAAAGCTTTTCAAATAAAAAGTATTTGTGCATTTTAGTATACTGAAATATAACTGAAAAAATCTAATTTGTGTCCCCTGGACCTCATAAGGAGACATAGTGACGAGTCTCTGATATTAACCATAAACCGTAAATCTCTGGGTTTTTTTCATTTTGTAGTGTCTGTACAGGTGTTAAAAGAGACCTACTTTTCAACTCTTGCCATGCTCAGCTCTAAATTTTTCAACGTTTAATACATTTTTGGTTGACATCTGCAATATAATATATAATGTAATACACGTATTTAACCCTGCAGTTTCTAGAGTGGTGCATCTCTCAACGACTTAAAATAAAATTACATTCTCTTAAAAATACTCTTACCTGCTTGAAATAAACAGTTTACTTTGTAGTATGCTATATGAGTTACCACTATGTGCTCACTTGCCAAGACCATATTAAATGGACAGTCTGCTGCCCCAAACAGCCTCAACTAAGAGGCACTTTAAGGCCATCAACTGCCAACTGACATACATGAGGCCACACATTATATTTTTACACTCTCGCAGCATGGAGGCCACACACCGCAGGACCAGATCTGCCACTCGAGTGGCCCTATCAGCCGCTGGACATTTGCCCAGTGTGCCAGATGGTCAGTGCAGGCCTGCTCAGCAGGAAGGTTGGGTTTTTGGGTCAGCAAAGAATGCTTTGGTATGTATTAGTTTGTCGCAATGTGCACAGCAGTACAATTCAACCAAAACACAGAAAATATGTATTCTCTTGTATAAATATATATACATATTGTATGTATACTTATATACATAAAACAACTTTTATTATACAAATAGTAACACAAGTGCTGACACTACGCCTTTAAAAGGGGGTTATATCTCATGTATATTGGGTATAATACCCCTTGTAGTGAGTTAATTTTGTGATCATCTAATATTCCATACCGTGGCGAAGTTACCATTATCAAATACAACATGTCAAATGTATTTGGTGATATATATTTGGTAAATGTATAAAAAATTTAGTAAATTATATATTTGACGTCAATAACCCCTAAGGAAAGTAAAATGTGAATAAGTTAAACAAACGATGTTATATTTTGAAACAAGACGATCACACTTGTTTAGTTTTCTAGGAGTTACACCTTGTGGTTAGATACGCTATGCATAATTAAAATGAACCCATTGCTAATTATACATCATGAATGCTGTACACAGAACAAGATAATTATGCTGAGTATTTCTGCCTCTGGCTTTGATATTTCCACTGTGATTCCCATGACAATCTTGTTAACAAAATTAGACATGTACACACAATAAGAGCAGACTCAAACTAAATTTAATTGGGTTTGGTTTGCCAACTTTAATTCTTTGATTCAAAGGAAATATTTTGTTGAGTAGACTCAATCTGGCTACACAATCTGACTACACAACATAGTCCCCTTACCCTACTGATGTGTGCTTCCCTAACCTGGTATAAATGTTCAAATATTAATATTGATGGGGAAAATCAGCTTTTATCAGAAATTTTGGTAAAACAAAATAGAATATCCGTATTTGCAGTCTGTCTTAAATCTTGGCAGGGTTTACCCCTCCTGATGTCACGGGCTCATGCATACACCCACATTGGCTATTGTCTTGCAAGAGGTTTTTTATCTTCACTATTTTAACGGCACTGCAAGGTAAATCCTGAGCAAGTACAACTGGTCACTTGTGTGTATTCTAGGGACCATATTGCTGTGACCTGTGTAGCTTACATTGCTGCATAGAAACTAAGACACTGGATCTAACACCACAAAAATATAGTTCTTATTAAGTATATATTCAATACTGCACATATAAACTTATATACATAAATATATAAATACAGAAACAATCTGAAAAATATAAATGTAAATACATTTACTAAAACTTAATTGAATAATTGAAAAGAACATACCTATAGTATTAGGCCCCCGGGCAGATCATTATATGTAGCACCCCCCCCCACACACACACACTTTAAAATAAAAAATATGTTTAGTAAATTAAATAAGGGTGCTAATTTAGTGTGCACTCTTCCTGAACTTGTCTACTTTAGCGTAAAAAAAACAAAGAACAATATTGCTTTATATTTAATTTTATCATTTCTATTTCATTTTTTGACACACGGATAAAATTATTTAATTTTCAATCCTTTAAACAATATACACGCCGTATGTCAGAAATGCCAAAAACGAATTTTCTGGATCCTTTCTTAGCACTTCCCAGCAAACATGATCAAGGTGTGATTGAAGCAGCTCATTGGGAACTCCTTTCATTTTCTTCAAAGTCCTATTTTGGAATTCAACCATGACCATTCAATTGCTTGTGTTGTTTACTCCTGTCACTAGATCCACATCATCTTCTTGATGGATGCCATTCGTTGGAATGAATCACTGAACTTGTTTCACATTGAATTATTGGCATAAGAGTGTTTCTGTCACTCTGTTGCACATAAAAATATTTACAACCAGAGCCTTGCTTCAGACTTAAAACCCAAGGCCCATCTTTTTTACATCCATGGTTCCTGTTCATAAAGAGGAGGATTATTGCCATTTAGCATTCTTCTTCTTCCACGATTATATTTCCGTCAACTACCAAATCTTGCCTCATCAATTTGGCGGGGTTAAGGTCTGTGCCAACCATGTTACCTTGTGCACGATAAGAAACCATGGCTCCACACACCTGTCAGCACATATTAAACCAGTCGGTTACAGTACTACTGTTGTGTTCATGGGTATTTTCATTACAAAAAAGAACACCAGTTCTACAATTTCTCACAAACTCAGACTGCAGATTACCGGCAGACTGCACGCTAATGTAGTCCTTAAATAAGTTTAAAAAAATAATTATTCAGCAGAAAATACTGTTTTCTATAATGACAAACATTGAGGGTGGTACAGCATAACTGCCATCATTATAAACTGAGCAATACATTGATTGTGGTGCAGCATCACTGCGAGCCCACCGGTCCTTGTGGGCCCTCGATCAGTCCGCCCCAGACAACATGGAGAGGAGCCAACTTCTTACTTATTGGGCTCTGGCTGTGGTCAATATTGTTGAAGGTGTAGATGGGGAGGTGGAGGGTCTAGGGCACAGAGTTGTGTAAGGTGCAAGAAGGGAAATATGGATAATATGCAGTGTTGGTTTAGCAGTAGGCTTAGGGTCATTGTCCTGCTGGAAGGTGAACCTCCATCCCAGTCTGAAATATCTGGAAGACTGAAACAAATTTCTCTCAAGAATTTCCCTGTATTTAGCGCCATCCATCATTCCTTCAGTCCTGACGAGTTTCCCAGTCCCTGACGATGAATGGTGTTTTCGGGGTGATGAGAGGTGTTGGGTTTGCGCCTGACATAGTGTTTTCCTTGATGACCAAACGTTTGGTTAATTTTTGTCTCATCTGACCAGAGTACCTTCTTCCATATGTTTAGGTAGTCGCCCACACGCCTTTTAGCGAACAGCAAACATGTTTGCTTAGTTTTTCTTTAAGCAATGACTCTGAAGTGAAAAAATGTCGGTGCGCTAAGCTAGTCACAGGCTCAAATACAAATGTGTAATACGAGGCCTACCAAACAGGTGTAAGCATGCTGCAAGAAACAGTGTATTGGCTGCACAATGTATACAAGAAACAAAAACTGTCTGCGCTTCTTACCCTAATAAAGTTGGCAACAAATATATAAACATAATATAAATGAGAGGTTTTGGTTATATGAATTGGCCAAAGCATAATTAAGCTATATACACTATATGGGCAAAAGTATTTGGACACACCTCTTAATTATTTAATTCAGGTGTTGCAGAAACTCTACTGTTGTAGTCCTATCTGCTTCAGATAAAATGCCAGTAGTTTAATACAACCTTGATTTATTGCTGAACATTTACTGAATAATCAGGATATTTAATACTGCTGACACAAATATACAAGTATCATACCATGCTACATCACTGCTTAACACTCACTAGCTTACAAAATGGCCACCGTGCTCTCTGACCTGTGAGGCATAACAGAGGCGGAGCCACTATTTAAAGTGGGAGGGAAAGTGAGATGCAGTATCCTACATTCCAGGTATAACACTGCCACACTTTACACTGTGTTAATGCCCACACATGTGTCCATTTCATTTCGCTATAATGCATGTTCAGCTTTGTTTAGCAAACCTATGCGTTCCTCATAAATTCAAAGCATTTTTTTCAGGCATATTTTCTTGTTATAAAATTGTATGCTACAAATTTAACAACTTTTTAAAATCTTGCTTTTTAGGCTTGAAGCAGAAGTACACAGGATATGAAGAGGTAGGACATGAACCTAGTGGTTTTCTATGTCATAATAAATTGTGTACAACCATCTTTAGACGTAGAAAGGATGGGCAAGATTAGCTGCCCATTTTGTCCTATCTTCCCTGGCAATGTGACTATACCATTTGTGCATTTGAAATATATATATATATATATATATATATATATATATATATATAAAATATATGTGGAGCATTACCAAATAGCCAACCAAAACTGAGTTATAACAAGCTGTTAGAGCTAGACACCGCTGCTGGTTTGAAGTAAGATGATAACTAAAATGTAAAACAGAAGTTTGGTTTTGAGTTGCTGATAAACACATCTTCAGTTGGCAGTTTTAAGATATGATCTCAAATTACTGATATGCTTTCTAACTGTATCATTATTACAGAAGTGTCAAAGGCGTCACAAATTAGCTATAAGTAAAACAAACACAAACTGTGGCCTAGTGCCTTCTCTGACCGACCCTCTGCTTTGAGACTTTTTAAGTAAATAACATTATCTTCTATAACCACAACTGGGAATTTACCAGTTTACACCTATAGTCTTCACATTAAATACTTTGGGTTAATGTTATTAATCCACAAGTGGGAGAAGTGTTTGGTCATTCCAACTTCCCACCATGGTTCCACCTTCTCCTGGGCATTCACAGGTTACACCGCACCAACTTCATACCATTTCAAGTGGATAGGCCTAGACTGGCCAGTGGGCAAACTGGGCAAATGCCAGATGACACTGCGCACGTTTACTGCTAATCATGCAGCAGATCTTGTCCTTCGGTGTGCGGCCTGCTGACTGGATACCCAGGGCCATAAGTGCTTCAAAAGTAGAAGAGCATAGTGTATGGCTGGGACATTCATCATTGGATACCCCTACTCTCTTATTATGGTCAGACTATTTGCTGCCTCTGATAAGGAGCAAGAGAATTGTAGCTCTGTAGAGTCAGCCCCGGGAAGTTCCAAACCTTTTATTTTCTTTTAAGGTATGATTATTGAAGGCATTTGTCCCTAGAGGTGTCAGGGATGCAAATCAGGCCCTTGTTGTAATACAATATGTACTTAGGTTGACATATGTACCGTATTTGCTCGATTATAAGACGAGGTTTTTTTCAGAGCAAATGCTCTGAAAAATACCCCTCGTCTTCTAATTGGGGTCGTCTTCTAATCAGACCTCAAATAGAGGTCTGATTAGGAGACTAAGATCCAGATCCCCCGCACCGCTGCAGGGGACCTGGATCCTCCTGTCTCACCCCCCCCCGTCATACACACACTTACCGGTGCTTCCTGCTGTATTGCCGGGGCAGCGGGTTGACGTCTACGCGATCCGCGTAGACAACGTCCACTGCAGCCGGAAGGAAGTGTGGCTAGCAGCGGGGGTTGTCTGCGTCCGGGGAACTCTGATCTCTGACAGCCGGGGAAAGTATACGCGACGGACGCATACAAACCCCCGCTGCCAACTCCACCTCCTTCCAGCTGCAGCGGAAGGCGATGTCAACCCGCTGCCCCGGCTGGAAGCACCGGTAAGAGAGGGCTGAGAGGGGTGTGAGTGGGGGAAGGGGGGTGAGAGAGGGGGGGAGAGAGAGAGTGTGTGTGTGTGTTAGTTAAATGGGGGTATAGGGTGTGTGTGTGTTAAATGGGGGCATAGGGCATTTCTGGAGTGGCGTTAAGGGGGCATTTAATAGAGCACTCTGCCTCCTGAAATGCCTTATACCTCCCTTTATGCCACTCTGCCCCATAATATGCATTTTAACCCCCTAAATGCCAGAATGGGATATAGGGGTATAAGGCATTTCTGGAGGCAGAGTGGCACATAGGGGGTCAAAAGGCATACCATGGGGCACAGTGGCATATAGAGGGTTAAAAGGCATATCATGGGCCACAGTGCCATATTGGAGTGGCAAGCCTGGGGCAGATGTGCGTAACTGGGGGACAGGTTGGAAAATACAAGAAATAAAAACAAAAAAAATATTTTTCTCAATCATAGCTTTTATTAAAAAAAATAGTTTACATGAATTAACATTTACTGGTAAAACTTTTTTCCTTTGGGGTCGTCTTATATTCAGGCTTTTTCTTTTTTTCCTAAGTTAATATTCAGATTTTGGGGGGTCGTCTTATAATCAGGGTTGTCTTATAATCGAGCAAATACGGTATATTTTTCCCAGGTCAGATAAAAAAGTTACAAGTTGCAGTGTGTGTGATGTATACACTCACAGGAATGATTCAGTTGATACGTTATACATCCCACACCACATATTGCAAGGCAGCACTTACCCATGTACTGGCCAGGTCAGCAATATGTGAAATGTATACATGTCCTGAAAATGTGGACATGTGTATGCTCAATAATACATACCATGTTCAGAACAGGTTAGATTTTTCTCCTCTAATTGAACATGCTGTTTTCCATTCAAGACTGTTGGTGATGTATCACATAGACAAGGGAAAGGGACTTTAAACCACTGTTTTCTATTGATCCGCTTTTCTGTTTTCTGCAAGGTCAATGAATAGATCGATTTTGTGTTCTATATAGACACTGTTAAACAATATTTAAGAGACAAAATCAATTTAAATAAAATGACTCCTCTATGGTAACCCAGTTTATAGAAGTCAATTCATGTATACAGATTAGTCATCCTTGCTACTGGTATAAGGATTTTGTGTTTATCTTAATGGGTAGGCAGCTTCTAATGCTTTAACAGTTGTGTATTGCAACTCCCATCATACTCAGTCAGCCCAGACTAATGAGCATGCTTGCTATACATAACCACCCTAATGCCAGATGTAACTTACCCTTTGTTGAGGGTCAAATAAGGTTTGTGATTTCTTTTTTGATAGATAATAATCAAACTAAAAACAGCAGATGTTATATCAACTTTGTTTTTTACATTTTTGGGATTTGATAAGAAACACAATTTCACCGACAAAAGGACCTTTTATTTCCCTGCAAAGTGGTTGGAAATTGTTTGGCAGTAACAGGGTTATTTGGCTGATTTAGAAGCACCCATTAAAATAGAAGGTTTCTTGTATGGCTCCCAGGAAATGTGGGAAGGCAGTTTGAGTCATGGGTCTGTTTGTTGGGATGTCATGTGAGTCATATGAACAGCAGTGTTTGGGAAAGGAGAAATTGAACGATAGTATGAGATGCGTAAGAGGCATAGGAAGCGATGGGTGAAGTGCTGTGTATTAGTGCTACATGTGGCGATTGCTGCTGTGGCTCCAGGAGAGGATTCCCTACATGCCATCCAGGAGTCCATCCTGTTGTTGAGGAGCCCTCCATGCTAGAGGTAATTAAACCAGTTTGTTATATGAATACACCATTACCCCCATAGGTATTATGATTTGCAGCAGTGAGATGAAGTGTCACTGGATATGCCATTTTGATGTGTGTCTTTATATGCTGTTGCTTTATATAAATACAGTTTGGCCTAATCAGATGCCTTCCAGGTCCTTCTAGAGGGAGAGGCACCATTTAAGACCCAAATCTGTCACTTTCTGTCTTTCCCTGATTCCCCATTATCTCTGTTCAGAGGTCTGTACCGCTTTGTACAGTGCTGTATTTCACAATACTGTAATATAAGCAACAAATACATATAATATAAAAAGGCGACTAAGTTGTGTAAATAAAATACCTTATTATTCTCTTACATGCCTTGCTCAATTTCAGCAGCTATCAGTTGGTCACAAAGTCCAGGACCTTACTAGACCCCTTAAAACATAAGTGCCCTTCTATGTCGGGAGGTATGTAACCAGTTATTTCCTAGCTAGGATATCTCGGATGATATGTGATATGTTTCCTCATCCTACTCTTATCATCATAATATCTAATACAATTTTCCTTTTTTGCATTAATAAGGTGACAATTACTTTTTCCCATTTTCTCCCTAGCTAACAGACTTCAATGAAGTTCCATGTCCCGTAAGGATGCTTCCTCCACAGTGGTACCACACGGTCCAGGTGCGGAGAATAAGATCATTAAGGGCTCGGAGTAACAGTGACCCGCTACAAGGAAAGAATTTAGGCCAAGCACTGCAATGGGTGAGCTTGGATTATTACCTCCCCTCGATTACCATGTATTAATTAACTACATTATTTTGTTGCTGAGAGGTGTGTCCCTATTTAATTACACATGTGCCATTCCCTATGCACAAAATTAAATAAGTTCTTATTTAAAGAGGATGTTGTACCTTTCCCTGGATTTTACATTTCAGTATACTTAACATATGTATGGGGGGTTTTTTAAGTGTAAAAGGGCAATATATAGATGTATATATATATATACACAATTTTAAAACCCATTGCCTGAATATACCAACAAGAAAGGAGTTCCTAACTGTTCTTATTCCCATTATCTTGAACTGTTCTTGTGGCAGGTTTAGAATAAAATGTAGTGGAATTTCAGACACAACACCAATGGGTCCCGAAGGTTTAAACACCATTTGCTACAGCGCTAAGCTTTAAATTAGTTTTCTTTTTTTAGACTCGGGCCTGACTGCAGCCGCACCCTTATGACCTTCATCACAATAGGTAATAAGCATCTTTCTCATTGCAGCAAAGAAAAGGACTGCAGTTTGGTACAGCATCATCCTACCTAAACCTTGAAAAATTAGGAGAAGGCTCCTATGCAACGGTGTACAAAGGAATCAGTAGGTAGGTTACATTGACAATTATGTAGTAAGTAAGTATTAGTTGTCATGATAAATATATACTGTACAATGCTTGTGCAAAAACACAAAATTATAAAAAAGGATGCAGTGATGAGCACAAACCATTGTAGTAGTATCAGCAGAACATACAAAAAGAGGATGAGAGGCTCACTAAGAACAGACAGCTGCTACATAGCCTGTCCTCCCCCACTTGGGAGCATCTCATATTTTAGCTCTCTTGTGCCATTATAGAGGAAAAATTGCCATCTGCATTTCAGGCTGATCCCACCCAAAAGGGCAGTCCAGAACCAAAATGTAAGGCAAATTTCCCTCTGCACGAGGGGACCAACAGCCCCAGACGTAGGTTTCCGCCTCCATTTGCCTAGTCAGTTGAGTACGGTTGGTATCCCTCTAGGCACAAGAAAGCAAGGAAGTCCACATCTAGACTCACCTTTACTCTTGGGGTGAACCTCAAGAGAGATCCTTAAATGGTGAAATGCCATACAAAAATGGTGATAAGATGCTCACCAGCCACTTCATAGCCTGTCCTACAGTTCTTCCATGTTGCCATAGTGTGGATGGCAGCTTTCAGCCGAGGTGGCAATTTAAGCCAAATCGCGAAGTAGTAAAGCAAACCAAGGCATATATATAAGAAACATGTGTACCATCCACTCCTGTCTGCAATATTTACAGAAAAGCAATGGATAAAACACCAATAAAAGAAACACATACAGTATCCAGACAAGGTGCAGGTGCTGCCTAAAGTCGATGTTAAAGAGTCTGGTGGCTATATGTGGAATTGAAAGTAAAAGAAAAAGCTTCAGGAAGTTGCCCAAAATCCTTAACCTCATAACAAGCTTAGGGCATATTATTACATCCTATAATTATTATTTTAATGATAATTAGAACGTAATATTCTTGTTTTTCCCTATTTTTAGCATGAAAAAAATGTTCCTAGATACCAATATATAAAATTTGTAGGTATGCGAAATATAAAAAGGGGAATCGTGACTAAACAAACATATAATAAAAATGGCAAAAAAATCTCTGGATACATGGACAGGAACAAAGGGTCATTGGGGTAAATCAGAGCAACCCATGGGACAATGTTTTCAGTAAAAGCTCATCTCTGACCTATATTTATTTCTTCATAATACTTCATACTAAGAGTAAAAAGGATATTTCAGGCATAGAGCCCTTTCTCATGTTCCTGGAAAGTTACCAAATCCACCTCACTAACAACACCTATGAAGGCCAAAGTGCATATTTGAGGTTATTGATTCTCTTGTGTAGAGTATGTTTTTAGATTTGGACTGCACCTGTGAGTGGGATAAGTCTGATATGCAGAAGGAAATATAACAACACAAATGAGCAGAAGATAATTTTAATGAGAATCAACATTAAGGAAAACTATTATGTGCCTCATTCTTGGCTGAATTAATCTCAAATGTAGATGCATTTTTCTTAATATTTTACCCAAGCTTACCCAAATAATAAAAAGTAGCAAATACACAAATCCGTTGGTTACTGTGCATACATATATACCAACCATAACTTACAGATAAGGCCTACAAAAGCCAAAAATGTACAGTTGGTTGGTGCATGAAGTGGAATTTTTCATATGGGACAAGCTTAATTGAGTTAGCCTTAGACATATATAATGTTTTTCAGCTTTTTACAATGGATTCAAATTAGTCATTATGGTATGGGTATTGTGAGTGGGTTAAAATTGCTTTTTTTCTTGTAGCGTTTGAATAAAAGGATTGTAGCCTTTGAAGAAAAACATTTTTTAAAGAAATATTGAAAATGTGTCTACATAACCTGTTTATCTTCTGCTAATTCATGTAAAACATTTTTTTTCAGGTGGAGCACACACCCTTTAAAGAGACAAATATACTTTTGTATAGACTTTAAAACCTATTCCTTATGTAAACACTACATGCATGTTTTTAAATGTATTTTGACAGCATCTTTTGCTATTTGTTGCTTGGAGCCACATTGGCTGATTGACTGAGAGTACTGCACTTATGCGGTAAACAAATAGATGTAATGCACATACATAATTAGTTTAAAAAAAATAATGATTTTTAACATAGACAAGAACTTTTTGTTACTGACCCTGTTGTAGGCATTACTCAAGACATGTATTCTTTTACAAACAATTATTGGGTAGAAAGTGATTTTTGTAAAGCCTTGGCTTTGTGTGCTTGTTTTTTTTAGGATAAATGGGCAATTAGTAGCTTTAAAAGTTATCAGTATGAAAGCAGAAGAAGGTGTACCCTTTACAGCAATCCGAGAAGGTAAGGGCCATAAGGCATGTTTGTCAAGTGAAAATGTCTGTAAAGACTGTCTTCTTAATGCTGATGGACCAAGGATCACTCCTACCCAAATCTATACAAGTCTATACATATTAATCTGTCAGTACAAATAATCAGAATGTCGATAGGGATGATAGCTGCAGGAAAAACAGTTGTCTTTTGTTTAGATACAGTGACTCAGAGGTCACCCTGTTTTCTGTTAATATTAAAGCATTTCTTCACATGCAATGGCTGAAAAAAAGTTGTCTGTTTACTCAAACTGAAAGCCAAAACCTTTTTATTTAGTTTTGCAAGTATACAAGAGTTAGTGAAAATTCACCTGTCCAGGAACTGGAGAAGCCACTGGTTTTACTAATGCAATCGTTAATAATGTAGTTGGTGCATTTTTACCATATTTGTTTTTAAATATAGAATCCAAGGGTAGTCAAGGGTAGTCAATTCAACGTAATTTTGCCAGGAGAGCATGAGATCACCTTGGATCAAAGACAGAGCCGTTACTCAAAAGCAAAGTAAAAAAACAGTTCTCTCGATACTCACGTTAAACTTTTTTTCTCTGTAGAACTTCAGATCTTAATATTTCAGGGAACTCAATGAATGTGAACTTTACTGCTGGAGTCTGCATTTGCCTCTGTTAAAACTTTCCTGTACACTAAATGTGTAAAAATCATGAGCCATATCTATTGTGATTAATTTCTTTTTTATTTTATATTCAGCTTCTCTTCTGAAGGGTCTGAAACACGCAAACATTGTACTTTTGCATGATATCATTCAGACTAAGGAGACATTGACTTTTGTTTTTGAATACGTGGTGAGTGTCCTTCATAACAGTTACATTGAAATGATATAGACATTGACTCGGGTTTCATTTTCTGCATGTATTTTTTTGTATCTTTTTCTTACTCAAACCCTTAAATGAAACAAACTGGAATTTGTTTCAATAGATATATCCCTTCCCTGGCTTCTAAGATCTATATAGTTCAACTCTGTCTGTGACAACTGAAGGGAGATCTACTTAAAATTGTTGGATTCTCATTCAAGCAACAGTAGTGCTATTAAACAATCAAATAATTAAATACTTGCTTGGGATATGTGATGTGTAGTGTTGGGGGGGGGGGCACCAGACAAAAGAAGTCACAGAGCATTTATTGGTTACACTATTTTACATTTACTATTTTAGCTGTCTATTATGTATACATATTTTCTAAAAGGCACCTAAGCAGTTAGTAGTAAGATAGGCTGAAATCTGAAATGTTAAATTATGTAGTCTGCAGCAATTTTCCTGGTTACTAAATGAGAGCAGATTGTTACCACTGGTGTATTTCATACATCTAGTCTTGTGTCATCTATAGGAAATGATTATGTTATTAGAACCTATTGTAAATACATGAGGACATGTCTATGTGATGGAAGTTATGGCTATACCTAATGCACTGTGAATTTGTTTCTCACTTAAATGGCAGACTGATCTCAATTAGGGGCACTTATTGCAATGGGCACGCCACTTTGGTCAGAGCATGAGCCTTCATTTAATACAGTCCGTTTAAAAGATCCTGTTGTAGCGACTTGTTAATTTTGTGACACTTATTGTTCTAACAAGGGTCCTTTCATAAACTATAGCTTCTCATGAGTTGAAGGTATTCATAATGAAGTCATGCAGGAATTTCAGCTACAATATACCAATTAGTAAACGAGAGAACAATATCAAAGCGTGTGCTCCATACGCAATTCACCATTGACTGGTAAAAAAAAAAACACAAAAAAAAACCTTTAACTCATGTGAACTACTTTCATAGAACAAACCAGAAAGACCAGAATTGTGTGATAAATAACAGATATAGTTTTCTTCCAGGCCAGTCTGTTGTACCATTCTCCTTGGTACAAGTACATCTTTTTGATTATCTAAGTTTTTGACAAAAAAAAACAGCACGCCTTAATGTGTGCCAAGCTATCTATATACTGCGGAATTTATACTTGCCTCCTAACATTTCAAATGCCCCCTTTGTTTTAGAGTGTATGGATAGAAGTGTGGCTAGGGGGCATGGCTTATGTATGTGTCCTATTGATAGCTATTCATGTAACTGATTGAGGCAAATAGAAGAAGGATAGCATGTTTTATTTATACAATTTCATGTATAAACACATATATATACAGTGTTCATGTAAGAATTACCGGTATTTAACTTTTAGCGATATAGAATACTGAGATACATTCATACCCAAAAAACATTTTGAGATGACAGAAATGAGGGGCATCAGGAAAAGGAAGAGGGATGGAGGGATTTAAGGCCAAAAGAAAGACAGTCCCTCCTAAAGAAGGCCTTGGGATTTCAGTATCAGGGCTGCCATCAGAAGTCTTGGGGCCCGATACAGGCCTATAGTAATTTCCTTATAAAGGGTACTTTTAATACAATTATCAAATATGAAGGAGGTAGATAGTCTATGGATCCCTCCAGCAAATCCCTGCAACATCAGAAAAATAGGAGACATTTTCCGAATGGTGTTTTTGACGCTGTAGTAAATATTTTGCAGCAAATATATTTAAAATACAAGGGATATAATTAAGCGTTCTGCTCACCTTTCTCTCAAGTCTTACATGTATGCCTGCAGATTTCATTTGCTCTTTGTAAATATAATGTGTCACCTATGACTGGGATAAGGCTTTGCTTAGATGACGCACAAATATGAAAAACACTGTGCTATCTAACTACAGGGGGGCTTTGATCAGCCTTTTCTAAAAAAAAAATGATATGTAGTTTTAGGTGTTTTTTTTTTGTCCAGAAAAGTCTTGCAGGTAGACTTAGATTTTAGATGTTTTGTATCAGAAGGATCTGACAGGAGTAAGACACTTGAAACGCGTATGCAGTTGATTATTTTATTACATGTTAAGTTCATCTGTATATTTATTTATTTACAGTGATCTTTATCAGTTGCATTGAGATCTCCATGTTGTTTCTCTGTGTTTAAGATCGATGTATTTTATGTCATCAATGCCTTGAACTGATCTGTGATGTAACATTTCCTGCAAAGCAATATGAAAATAACGTTATCAAAAAACACCGGAAAAATTATAGATTTGTTGGCACGGTCATAAATGTTCCTTAGCAGTCTCAAATCATAGGCCCTCTTGCCTGATATCCCTGTCATAATTAAAAATTCCTCCAGAGGGAGCCCTCAACTGACAATAGAATCAATAGTTTAACTATTTCATCCCGGAGAATGATTCCATTCACAACAAAACTCATTTTATTAAGAAAAGGTAGATTTTGGTTATGAACCTTCCCTGTAAGACAAACATTGTAACATAATTTAGGTTAAAAAGAAGCAGTGTTAAGGACTGCCATTGTTCCCACAAAGGACCCCACACACACACACATTGATGCAATTCCCAATTTGGGATCAATAAGCTATAATTAAGCATGTTCTCATTAACCATTGTATGCCTGTATAGTCATCTTTCCTAAAAAAAATATCCATCCCACTGTT
This sequence comes from Spea bombifrons, assembly GCF_027358695.1. NCBI lineage: Eukaryota > Metazoa > Chordata > Amphibia > Anura > Pelobatidae > Spea > Spea bombifrons. The sequence continues at coordinate 16,708,085 of NC_071093.1, read as the reverse complement.
AAAAGTATCTATTTTTATAGCATTACCTTTGTAGATAGTACATTCTATATATTTATATATGGTATCTCCTCTAAGACACTTTTTAGTGTGACATAGAATTTGATGGCAGATAAAAGAACATTCCACCCATCATGTCTGCCTCTTTTTCCAGATATAGTGACTCAGTCCTTGTTCTTGTCTTAGATTCAGGATAGCTTTATTCATATCCCATGCATGTTTAAATTCCTTCACTGTATTGGCCTCTACCACCTCTGATGAGAAGCTGTCCCGCTTATCTAGCACCCTCTTGGTAAAGTAAAGCTTCCCAACATTACATTTAGACCTCTGACCCTCAAGTTTTAGACTATGGCCTCTTGTTATAACATTTCTCCTCTGAAGTAAACTTACCTTCTGTATTTTGTTAAATCCCTTTAGGTATTTAAATGTTCCTATCACATCTCCGCTCTCTCTTCTTTCCAGATAATTTTAACCCTGAAAACCATTTACCATTTTAGTAGCCCTCCTATGAACTCTCTCCAAATGCGACTTTTGTAGTTTTTAATCATAGCTTTTAGATGTACCAAATTACCAGTAAATAAAATAATAATGATAATAAAAAATTGACAAAACATTAAAAAGGAAGGATTTTTTTACTATTATACCTTAATATACATTTTTTGCCCCAATTTAAAAAATAGTGTAGTATACAAGGGAGCCATTTTCTCCTATATAAAATAAAAAAATACCTATCCATGTGGGGTATTATTCTACTTAGTTTATTTTTCTTTTTTATTTGATGTGTTTTGCGGTATAAAGGTAAAGTTCCATTTGTCCTTGAAAAAAACAATATATCATGTGTGGGTACACAAAACATTGAAAAGGGGAATCAAGGGTAAAGAAAAATTATGCTGAAAGAGGCAAAAAAAGCTCCTATTACGCCTGGGCAGTAATACCCTCTCTTGAACAGTAAACTTTTAAATAATTTGCCAAAATCTAAATAATTCATCCCTTACACCCCTATTATTTAATTATTTTTTAAAAAATTATACTAAAGCACCTGCCAGACATAGAAGATGCAGTTCCAACTATTCCATGTTCCAACTATTCTGGCCACTGATTGGCTGCTTGACTCTTACTAATAATATTGTTGGTCAAAATGTATTCCTGAATATTATCCCTTAACAAGCATCAAATATTTTCACCACCAAAATGTCAAGCACACAGGTATGTAATTACGTGATTCTGTTCCTTTTTTGAAGGTGTATTATATTTCTACTTTACACCAATCTTTTGGCACCGTGCACAAGATAGGCTTCTTTAAGATCAAAAGTCTGATTTCTCCTAGACTAAGTTCTTTAAGCATCCAAGGATGTATACCATCTCTCTCTGGGGCTTTATACATATCTCACCTTTATTGATTGACCTTATGAATCGGTTTAAGCTTCCTTACACTGATTTAGCCACCTGTCCTCCACCGAGTAGTATTATTATTTATTGTTTTATATAGCGCCATCATATTCCATAGTTTTTGCATAAATGTCATATTAAAATAAAAAATGGTAAATTGCCATAATGGTCTTGTGCATTTTCAAAGTTTGTAAAAAAAAATATATAAATGTTTGGTTCCAGATATGTATTTGCTTCATTTCTTTTCCAAATGAATCTGATTGCACTGTATACAATCACAATTGAATTCAGCTCAGACACTACTACTACTACTGTATATTAGATGCCAGTGTGTTCATATAAAGTTATGTGGAAATATAATCTTTTTCACTGTTATATGTTGCTCTTTTCAGCACACAGACCTTTCACAGTATATGACTCAGCATCCTGGAGGACTTCTTCCCTACAATGTTCGGGTAGGTTCTTGAACTTACCAGTAGTGAACATCAAGAAGGAGTTTGGACTAGGTTATCCTTGAGGCTGCATTTATATCCCTGGTAGCCATACCTGGGAACTTGATGGAACGTAGGTGGGCGGCTCACACGCCATTGTTGAAGGGGAAGTGGGCTTCCATGACCTTGAGTTCCCCCTTGTGACCTGGAGAAGTCTCCAGGTGAAACCTGGTGCAACTGCCACATAAAGGGTTGGCCCCAATCGCAATTTTCCCTACTTTAAAGGACAATTTTTTCTTCTTCTTGAGCATAAAAAGAGTGCTGTATAGAGTAATATAGGTTAGCATTGACAGAGGTTGCTTTTCTTTGTGTGCTAATCACATTTTTTATTTTCTAAAACGTTATTGCCGACAAGAGATTTTCAGCTACATTACATACATCTGTACAGCCCGCTTATTCTTTTAACAGAGACCTAACAGAGATCTAATTTTGTTCCAATACATACATTTTGTATTATTATTATACAGGGCAGGCCCAAGAAATAATGCCGCCTGGGGCAAAGTTTAAAATGCCCCCCCATTATCTACCCTTCGTCTGCCGCCCCCCCATTATCCACCCTTCGTCTACCGCCCCCCCATTATCTACCCTTCCTCTCCCTCCCTCCCTATTATCTACCCTTCCTCTCCCTCCCTATTATCTACCCTTCCTCTCCCTCTCTATTATCTACCCTTCATCTCCCTCTCTATTATCTACCCTAACCCCCCCTTTGTTCTTACCGTTCAGCAGTCCTGCGGCGAGTCTCCCTGCTCGGTCTCAGTGCCGGCTTGGAATGATGAGTGCCGGAAATGACGTCATCTTTCGGCGCTCAGCATTACAAGCCGGCACCGAGACCAAGCTAGAGGGCTCGCAGAGGAGAGGGGCGCCGAGCGGGTACTGACAACTTGGTAAGCGAAAACCACTCGCGCCCTCTCTCTTCCGCTTTAAAAAAAAAAAGGGGCTTGGGGCGGCAAAGCTCCGCCTGGAGCAATTGCCCCACTCTGCTCCATGGTAGGGCCGGCCCTGTTATGATATATTATATATAACAATATTTTATTTACATATACTACTCCATTGCTTACTTACCAATATCGAGTGTCTGGATACATAAGGGGCATGTCGTTATGTGCTTTCCACCCATGGAATTCTGTGTGTCTCTTGTATAGTTGCACAGTGACCAATTTTATGCAAATCCTCTATTACAAAATATTGTTTTTTGTGGTTTGAACTCACACATTAATTCTTATCTGGTAACTGTCTCATGAAACAGTTGTTCATGGTTCTGAAGTATTTTTGTAAGTCCAAAACCATCCTACCCCATGGTCTTTGTGGAGTGCTATATGTTTATTGTGTACCTTAGTCTCCAGATGAGTTGATAGCGAATGTTCATCAGCATCTATTATATGCAGCTGTGCACCAGAGGAACTCTTTGCAAACTTATTCCCCAACCGGAATTAGCAGAATATTCAAGTGCCATATTTACTCCCTGTGTACCTGAGTGGCAGCTGGCTTCCCAAACGTTTAACAAGTGGAAATGCTAAAACTCTGTGTTTAGTAGCAGAATAAAGTGACCCAGTTAAGTAGGGCCATTTAAGGCAAATCTGTACTGTATTGGAAGTTTATTATCATTATGACTCCAGCCGTGATTTGTTTATTTAACACCATGTCACCTGGCACACTGAAGATGGTCACGAACGAGTATACAATAAAACTTTTATGGTCTATTGGCATGTCTCATAGACCACACAGAGACATTGAGCTGCCCCAGTCCTTGGTGTTAAGGCTTATTATTTCCCAGTTGTGAATATCTGATCACTAGAGACATTACCTCAATATCTGACCATGTTGTTTACCTTTGTGAAGAACCATATTGCAGCAACAAGACATTTTCCATGATTGAATGGGAAATATGGTCTCAACCTTTATGTATATGGGATGTCATCTACTTGTCTCCATTTTCATATGAGCAACAACATCCGCCTGATTAGATTGTTGGGGATAGGTGTTGATTTGCCAGAGGACACAGCTAAAGTAATGGGTGCTACTATGATGGGTTTGGCAGCACATGTTCTACAATTTGCATGTCGCAAGAAAAATAATGCATTTATTGTTATATAATAAGTTTTTAATAATGATACAGTCATCTAGGTAGTTGCTACTTTGTCTATATTTGTGTGTTGAATCATAGAACAGACTGAACTGGAAAAAAATAGCAGCTGTAATTATGTTGCTGTCTGCATTCAAAGAAACCTATTTGAATCTTGGAGTATTTTTAGATATTATTATTATTTATTTATACAGTGCTTCTTACAATACATATATTCAAGGGGTATGGCAAAACTTGAATTGACAGACTAAGACAACCTGATACATAGGGTAAAGAGGGCCCTGCATACAAGCTTAAAGTCTAGAGGGATTGGGGTGAAGAAAAAATAAGGTATAGAGAAAAGGGGAGAGATAGAGTGAATAAGAATACTAAGCTGTATGTTATGTGCTTCTGACTGCACGCAGAGTTGATTTTAACCAGATGTACAATGAGAGAAAGTTGTTGGCAGAAGATGGCAGAAAGAATTCCTATTTAGTTTAAGCCCTGTTATCTTCCTCCCCAGCTCTTCATGTTTCAGCTGCTGAGAGGACTGGCCTATATCCATCACCAGCATATCCTGCACCGGGACCTAAAGCCACAGAATCTTCTCATCAGCTACCTTGGAGAGCTAAAACTAGCTGACTTTGGTAAATAGCAATTTTATCCTCTGCTACACAAAAATTAATTTCAGTCATCATAGCAAAGCCTGAACCCAATGCATTAGCTATGAAGGTGAAAAAAAAGAAGATAGAATATGCAGGATAGCGAATATAGATATGTTGAAACATAAAAAGCACATAAGAGCCATTTTACCAAATGTACTACGTTGTTTTTTTGTGTATAGTAATGTCAAAGCCTTCATAGACTGCATTAAAAGGCACTGCGTATATTTAAGTCATGGAGTGGAGGGATATGACATCATATCCCAATGGGGTTTAATACATGCCAATACATGTCATTTTGCCTCTTTACAATGTCAGTGGAGAGATCTCACCCTAAATACACAGTACACTGGTTCTTTGTAAGGACAGTATGGAACTGGAAAAGATGCAAGGAAGGGCTACAAAATTAATAAGGAGAATTTAAAAGAGAGACTAAAAAAGTTGCATCTATATAAGCTAGAAAAATGGCGTCTTAGAGGGGATATTATAATGCAGGGTCACTATAAAGAGCTCTCTAGTGATGTGTTCCTTAATAGCAAAGAACAAGAGGTCATCCTCTGAGACTAGAACAGCGAAGATTTCATAGATGACAAAGGAAAGGATTCTAGATCGTTCTTGATCCAAGGAGAAATCTGATTGCGTTTTGGAGTACCCCAAGTGGCAATTTTTTTTAGCCTCCTTTTGGATCAAAAGCAGTAAGGAAAGGAAAGGAAGGTTCTTCGCTGTATCATTATATGTAGTTATAAACTCTGCTATGGCCTTTGCATAACTGTGACACTATGTATACATGGTTGTGAAGTTAAATAGGTATTGCTATGGATCAACCCACTTTTACGCCTACTGTGGCACATGGGCACCTCTGTTTCAATGGAATCCTATTTAGAACCTTGTCTTTCCATGGTAAATACAGTACTTAAAATCAGAGTGGTTTTCTCTACACAGGTCTGGCAAGGGCCAAGTCAATTCCAAGTCAGACTTATTCTTCAGAAGTGGTAACACTTTGGTACCGACCACCAGATGTGCTTCTAGGGGCTACAGATTATTCCACTGATCTGGATATCTGGTAAGAATTAGGGTCTACCCTATGAACAACATAGGAAAATATGGATTATTTTGGATGTTTAACATTTTCCAAAATTGTATGATTTCTTTATATTTTTATTATCATTCTGTGAAGTTAAGTCAGTTACATAATTATATAAGTTTACATCTATTTACTATCTGTTTCAAGAGATTAAAAACTTTAATACAAAAAAGCAGAATGAACACTTAATCTAATTGAAACACTCAAAAATGATTTCCTTTTCTGTAGCTATGTCCTCCTGGACAAACTAGAGGGAGGCAGATATTTGAGGGATCTGGGGTGCCTTCAAAATACAAACGTATGCTCAGGAGAAAAGAAGAGAATATAAATAAAATTATAAAACAGAAGAAAGAGAGAGAATCAAAAGAAAGGCAAATAGATAGTAGTGATGTTGAATCTAAATGACCTTCTGAGCATTCCGATGCATGCAATCGACACACACAAGAAATACACAAGTCGAACGAAAGACAGCAGAGGCTGTTTTATCCTATTACTGAGTGCTGGACAGAATACTAAGCAGTTAATACACATAGGATTGAGAGAAGTAACCACGATAGATCAGATTTAGGTTTTCTGCTCCTTACCTGATTCAGAACCATAGTTTATTTGTGCTCTGCTGTAAATTAATTAGATCATTCAACCATGTGGATGTAGTAGCCCAGATGGACAGTAAGCTGTGTCTTGGCGAATCTTATAACTTCATCTGCTTTTAGGGAGAAAATCGCAACTCGGAAGCAGGATTTTACACTGTATGTCATTGGAGTTTTGATGTTTGATTTTGATGGCGGATTTTGTCAAAACACAGATTGATCATATATGCGCAACTATACATACGTTTAAATGTGTATGTTAAAGTTATGGCAGTTGTCTGTGTTAAGATTGAAGGGATTTGCAGTTTAGGGAAACCTGGGGCTGCTGTTAAAGTAACTTAACTATTCATATAATCTTGAGCATAGACTCGTGAACCAATAAAAATCAAGCTCCTTAACCTTCAACCAAAGATTACAGATTCAGATTCGTATATAGGAGCAATTTATTTGCTGCCCCCTACTTGCGATTTCAGAACTTAAGCGTATACAGCTGTAATAATGTATGGTTGCCACAACCTGTTTACCATTCTAGATGTGATGGGATCCTTGTAATGTGGACAGGTGGGTCAATGGGTTTTCGTGAGATGCTGCCTTCTTACTAGACAATTATTGTTTCTAAATGTTAAACTAACTAATTAATAAAGTTGATACTAATCGTATGTATTCTCCTCCCAGGGGCGCAGGGTGTATATTTATAGAAATGCTGCAGGGATACCCAGCTTTTTCTGGTGTGTCGGATATATTTGAACAACTTGAGAAGATCTGGTCTGTAAGTAGGCAACATTGTTCTATAATGTTTTATTTTCATGAGACTTTTACAGGAAAATGAAAGTCTCAGAAAAAATAAAAAGTTAGATAATGGAAATATTCTCTATGACTTCAGCCTGTAAATGGTTCTCATTAATATTATTGTAGCTATCCACCAAAAATGATACTCCATAGTTTGTGATTCCAGACTTGTTATGCACCATTTGTACAACAAAGTACAGACTGCAGGACTCCTTTGCTCTGTTTAGTCCAGCTCTGCAATTTCTAGCATCACTTCTTGCTACCAATTGCCAATAACTTTAAAAAAGTGGAACAATAGGATACAAAGTTTTCATTCATAAATTGGACCATCCCTCCAATAACAAGACACATTGAAAGAGTCTGGTCACATTTAAAGTAAGAAGACGGCTATCCCTGATGATCCACCAAATGCCATTGCACAGAAAGCTACTGTTATGTAACATATTTGTTGCTTTCCATTAATACCATTGTCATTTAAATTAAGATGGAAAAGCAACAAATATAGTTGTATAAGGGGACACATTAGTTCCATAAAAAAACTAACCAGAGCATTTATCCAGAATCTTAACATTTGTAGCTATCAAACATAGCTACGTCCCCCTCACTAAGACATCAATGTCTTTGATAGCTAGAAGTTTGCAGATTTGCTGCCAGTGAACATATTTTGTTTCTGTATCCACGTTATCCATAATCGGAACAATGACGGTTTTACTTATAATTGAGTTTCTACACTCTACCCTTTTTCAATGAATTGAATGTTAAAATTGGATGTTGAATTTAAAGTGTACTTGTAATTCCGTTGTCAGAAAAAAATATTCTCCTTCTTTAGGTCATTGGGACGCCAACAGAAGATTCCTGGCCTGGAGTTTCCCAGCTCCCAAACTACAAGGCAGGTAGGTCATATTATCATTGTTATTAAGGATAACTGTCAAATGTGATAAAATCTTAATTGAATTCAGTACTGAAAGCAATCAATCTATATATATTTATATAATGGAGGAGGGGCAAATGCACAAATAATAAAGGTGACCTTCTGGTAAGGTTTTTGTTTTGCTGAAGGGGACATACCAAGACTTTTTGGACAATGCTATGCTTCCAACTTGGTGGGAACAGTTTGGGGTAGGTCCTTTTCTATTACGGCATGACTATGCCCCAGTGCACAAGGTAAAGTCCATAAAGACATGATAAGGAGAGTTTGATGTGGAAGAACTTGACTGGCCCGCACAGAGCCCTGACCTCAACCCCATTAAATACCTTTGGGATGAACGGGAACAAAGATTGTGGGCCATACCGTCTCGTCCAACATCAGTGCCTGACCTCACAAACACTCTACTGGATGATTTCCACAGAAACACTCCAAAATCATATTAATGTCTATGTATTTAGAATGCAATGACACAAAAGTCCGTCTTGATATAATAGGTGTCTTAATACTTTTGTCCATATAATGTATATCATATGCTGCATAGATGGCTCACCAAGTATTTAGGTGATGTTCCAAAATATTTAGTTCCAGTGGTTCCCTTTCCTAATTAACAAGGTAGTGCCCCCATAGGCAGAAATTGTGCACTAGAATTTTTGTTTATTTTAGAATATTCTATGTACTTTGCAGAATGAACTTTGATCTAAGAATAGATACATGCCAAATAGTTGATCTTTAACAGCCATGGGAAATAACTATAAGGACCCATTTGAGAAATTAAAAATAGGAGAAGAATAAACATATTACAATAAAGGCTTTGAGATTTATCAGAGCATATTAACATCACCTGAAAGAAATGGGAGTTACTTGTGACCCTTTGGATAGGCTCCTTGTATCAGGAGTGTCATCCAACTCCCCCATTACCATTCACATGCAAACCCATCCTATGAACAATAGCTTGGTTACACTGACATTTTAAAACAATTAGTGGAGACACATTAATCAGAGAGGCCTGAGCACAAAATCAATGTGTCTCCTTCAGTAAGAGGTTTGTCTCCAGGGCACTGAGGCAGAGCAAATTGAGATATCCCTTCCTTTTGCTCATCTACAGGCATGACTGACATAGCCCCAAGTGTCAGTACATAATATAAAGATGCAAATGCTGAAACAAAGCCACATATGACTCCAACCTAAGGCAAACCCAACCTAGCCACCTTTGTTGCTGCTCCAATCCTGAATGAATAGCAAATTATTTTGGATTGAAAACTAGCTTCCCCAAAACCTTATGAAATTCACTGAGAAACTGAAAATGCGGCTGGGACGACCCCTTAGTGTGAACCAAAACACAATCTCAGGCAAAATTGCAAAAACTGAATAACCAACACAAAATTTGCTTCCCCCACTGCTAAAACCTGCACTAATATTAGCATAGCCTTTTACAACCTGATCAATCTTTGACGATAAAAACCTTATACAGATCCTATCCTACTGACTGTCAACTGAATGAAAACCAAGACAACCCTAATACACTTAAACTGCGGGACACCAGCTCATCTATATGCAAGATGCCATTTAAAGTTAATGCAAACACTGCACAAAACAACTCTACCTCATAGCTAGACATGCAAGTTACTTCCAATTCCCTAAACACACCCCGTAGCAGGTCAAGTGACGACAGCCTCATCGAGTCACCTGGCAAACCGGTCCTGCGCCAACCCTTCAGAATTGTTCAATCTGACCCTACGTTCTGTCATCCCATCAATCTACACAAAAACTGTATCAGCAATGAGGTTCTGGAACCCAGGGACATGCTTAGCCATCATCTTCATATAACACTTCAAACAGATCAACACAAAATGGTGAAGTAATTTACAGAGAGTATGAAGTACTCCTAGAATCACATGAATCAAACCGATGTCCGTCCAGAACAAAACCCTCCTATTACTCAGTACCTCACCCCACAGTTCTAAAGCTAACACAATAGGAAAAAAATCTTGTCAGGTTCTTAACTCATTCTTCTGAAACCCATGCACCCAGCCACCTGCTCACCTGAAACATCTTCCTTCTGCCAACAAGACCATTATATTCATTGATAAAACCCTGTTGATCCCCCAAACGATCCTAATGAAATGATGCAGCGAGTTCACACCCACCATTTCAATAGACAACCTCTGACAGAATGCCCTATCTATTAGCATAACTTTACAAACACCAGGTGACCTATCAAAGATTGCAGCTGTCAAAAAGCATTGCCAGCTTTTCCAACTTCTCCCTGGGCAACCTAAAAACCATTTTCGGAGAGTACATTTTAATCCCTGAGAATGACAGTACCTCTGCTGCCACTACCATCTTCTTAGCACAGCAAAATCTTTAGCAACGGCTTGTAAAACAACCAAAGTTTTTTTTACTCTCCTCAGAAGCTGGGGGCCCAACAAACAAAAAATCATCTCAATATAAGATGATGAACCCACACGTTGAGATACAACCTACTTCAGAAAACTACTAGATCAAATAGAGCATCCCATTGGCAGCATGATGACCACAAAGAATAACCAAACAACTGCCACTCTAGATAAATGATGACTGAAAATCAGACTTTGCAAAGAGAGCTCCCCTACTTGCCTGGCAAACCAATGCCACGGCTTGTCAATTAACCCCTTCAGTCCGTTCAAGTGATCAAGATGGTGTACCGCTGCTTGCCACACGATCAGTTGGCAGTAATGTCCCTGCTGCTGAAACAAAGTCAGTACCTGTACATCCTAATGGGCTTCTTTCCACAAGTTTTAAGGATGTACAGATACATATAGGGAGTCAACAGGTGAAAGCCCCTCTTTGTCAAAGCCATCATTAATGAGGTAACCTACAGGATACAACAAATGATAAGATCCTGTCTCCGCCATAGGAGCCAGCACCAATAGCAACGCATGCATGTGTACCATGGGAGGCTCCAAAAAGTGTACCGCCCTTTATCATGAGGCTACTTCCTTAACCAGCTTCTCCAAGACTGCACCTGGGTTCTCTTTTACAGACTTCAAATTAATGGCTTAGGGTATGCCTTGTCATCCCATAAAGCAGCCTCCCTCAGCATATAAAAGAGGGGTTCAGGGGGAAGATGGAGAGCCTGCTTCTTCCCCGCTTAAAATAGTGCCGGATCAGCTATCCCTTACACGCTGTAGATGAAAAAGGCTGAGCCTGAAGAGCCACATGCTGCACCTGCCCGAGCCAGCTTCCCACTCCTGGCGCTAGTCAGTCATGCACCCTTGTGCTAAAGTCACCCCAGGCCCCTTTCTACTTTTAGATACATTTTACTTGGATATCTATGTTCCTCAATCAAGTTTCAATGGTAACACAGCCAGTTTTTAGATATAAGGCAAATTAAGTTTAATTTGTTAATAACATTGATGTTACTTAATAATGTGTTTGGTTGTGGTTTAAGCAGTAAATGGGTTTAATTTGAAAGTCTCTGACCCTTTATATTAGTTGTTTTGATGCTAATCACATCCAGCTATAAAGAATGTAGGGAACCTCACCCTCTACCATAAAACTTCAATTGGCTTGCAGGACATGTGTTAAGCTCAATACATTTCCTGCTTTCCAGTGAGCATGCACGCTAAAGTCACTGCCAGCTCTAGCATTCCAAGGGGTTTAATGAAACTTTGATTTAGTGGGAGTACTTTCCTGCCAGTGATTGGCTGCTTCAATTACTTGGCTGCTCTGGAGGAGAGAAGTACTTTTTTTTCTCTTTTCTGACATGTTACATATTAATGTAGTGTTAAATACTTTAATGTGCATCCTTCGTTGGTGGGGCTGCATTAAACCGTCCCTTTAGTCATGTGTTTATCTCTTCTTTTAACATTCATAAAATATACCCTCAACTCTCTTCTGTTAATTTTAGACCTTGTTAAAAGATTCATAAGTACATTTGCCTTCCTAAAATCACCTTATGGTCAACAATATCCCTATGGTCTACATACCTAACAGCCAGTGTTACACTAAGGCCAATTAATAGTTTGCTGTTGCTCCCACATTGACCTCTTTCTACTGGGTTGATCTCCCACACCTTATTCACTTACATATTGACCTTACCAACAAGGCCACAAAACATTTCCTGCATACTCAAACGTCATTGATGGCTATTGTATTGAATAATAAGCCTTCATTAAGTGATTAACATTCACTATTTTGTGTACATTACCGTAGTTATCGGCGTATTACACACATCTGCGTATAACACGCACCGTCCTTTTGCCTCCTCTGTGGTCCCGGCACTCAGTGTGTCAGAGCAAAGTGACGGCGCTTTGCTCTGACTCCTTACTACATGGCGGAACGCTCGCAGTGCTTCAGTGACATCACCCCGCAGTCTGGTGTGTAGTAATGAGTCAGAGCAAAGCACTGGTGATACACTGAGTGCCGGACCGCGCATATCGGCGTATAGCACACAGCTACGATTGCAGCCCCAACGTTTTGGGAAATAAGTGCGTGTTATACGCCGATAAATACGGTAATAATAGTAATAATCAGTGCTGGTATAATAGATATATTACCAAATAGCATATTAAACAATAAAGCACAGAGTGCTTTAATATGCATTCTTCTTTCGAGGGGGTGTCAATGACATTAACTTAGCTTGACAAGCTTAAAGCTGATGACACACAGTAGTCTATTGGTTGTTTTTCTGACTGCACAAATCTGTAAACTTGTTCTTTATTATGTACATCTCTCTGCAAGTAGTGTTTTGACAAGCATGAATGAACATCTAGAAACACCAATTTTCCCTTTTTGAGTAAGCCAGTGACCACACTCTGGAAAAAATATATAAAATATTTTCATGTGCATGTCTCGTCCCTGAATTTTAAATAAATGTAAAAATTTTGTTTTTTTCTGTTGTGTTTTATGTAACTAGTTAGTATGGAGATGTTTTCAATTAGAATCCACTAGGGGGAGACAAAAATAGGAATTTGGTTACAAAATGAACTGCATTTATTTTGAATATACCTAAACAGAGTTTGTTTTCATATTAAAATCTTGATATTTTAATATTGAAATGCCTTTGTTGAACTGAATGGGAACCTTGGGTATCCCTGTCATATAACTCTCAACATTTCAAATGGCCCAACAGGAGCACTTTGGTAGGTAGGTGGTTACCAAGACTTTGACCTTGTGGCATAGTGAAACGTATGTAGGTTACTGAATAAGGTATGTGGAGGAAGCACAATAAACATTATATACACAATTTAAGTTATAAAATATTTTCTGTTTGTCATCCTAGGCAAAAAACTAATTTTGCCACCCCCCCCTTGTTTGGAGCAGAGTCATATGAGCGCATCATACACATGACCCCCTTGAGTTGACAACACTTACATTGCAAGCACAGATCACATGACTATAAGGGACTGGGCTGGAAAACAATATAGACACAGAAATACATTCAAAACATTTATTAGAACAATGATAACATGACATAAATACATCATACAATTGCATATATATATATATATATATATATATATATGTATATATAAACCTGACATTGGAGCTAACATAACCTACAATAAAGTGTGGGGTGGGAGCGGCCTCAGCACCTGGCTTATGTCTTGCCTATAAAGCAAATTTTGTAATCACCATCAATAACCATGTTTATAACCATCTTTTAAATTCCACCCACCCCATATAAAACTGCCCACCACAAAGCTTCGTGGGCGTGTAAAGAATGCCCACTCAAGTATGCATGTACCAAATCAACATAACAGGCAAGAACAACCGCCACAGCGAGTTTGCCTAGCTTTTTCTATTGCCTGGTGATTTTTTGCCCAACGCCAATAACTCCTTGGGATAACCTTCGACCATACCAACAGGCAAGAGGGAAGAAAATTGACCTAAATCATAGCATATTGTATTCAACAGGTCAATCGTTTTGACTTTTCCTGAGTCATTACTCCCAGCATGAACCACCAGTATCAGCTGACCCTGAACCATACTTTTAAGAGCTGCTGCTTCTTGGAGTAATTGTGACCAAAGCAAACCTCTAACCCATTTCCAGAAAATGCACAGGCCATGGAACCCCAATTGATTACCACCCGGATATATTCTTGCCCTTTTTTCCACCCAAAACAAGCGGCGCACATAACTTCTAAATCTGTGAGAACGCCAGCGACCAATCCTCCTAACATCATTCTCACATAAACCCACCCGCACTGCCTCGGACGCTGCCCCAATGCCTAATGAATGTGACCCAAAATGCCCCAACGCACCCACCAACCGCAAGCACTTATGAAAGACCTTGTTAAATTGAAAGCGCGACAGGCAAAGCATCCGCATGCGATAAAAAATTATTCTCTAAAGTGCGAACCTGAAGAAATTCTGAAACCGCACACTACGGGCAACCAGGACTTTGAATCCGTATTAGCACTAGACCGTGACCTTTACCACTTGTGTCTGTTTTAGACCGTCTAATAAAAATTGTCAAACTATTGGTCTCCAATCTCACATCCTGTAACAGAAGCCCCCCTGGCCTGTGTTTACTAGGGGCCACTAGCTCCCCAAGCCTCAGGGCCAGAAAAAAGCTAAAATGAATGCTGTGCGAAAAAGCAAAACCTCGAACTGACACAGACAAACATGAGGCAAAATAGCAAGTATTTGCAACAATAATGAAAACAAAACCGGCTTGCGTGAGTCAATCGACCTAGAGCAGTGTTGCCAACCCTTTAAAACCAGTGTGATAAAAAACAGTTTTGAACCAAAAACTCAACGCTAACATATATATAATTACTGTAGCCCACTGCTGGGCTGGCGCAAATCTTCTAAAAATGTTAACATCACCTTTATTATCTCATGCTCTGAACACAAACTTGCCCCATTGACAGTCTCAAGCCATAAACCCCATACTTTCCTGTAGAAGGACCAAGTACCCGGAGATAATGATGACTTTGCGAACCCTATTAAGTTCCTGAAGCAAGGGTCCACAAAATATCCAGGGAGCAGCGCCCTTCCAGCTCGGCTCCCGGGGCCAAATCCCGAAATTCCTGCCAATGAAAACGTGACACGGCATCGACCATGCTGTTAAGAACCTCAGGGACATGCCACGATTTACATCACGCATTCCATTGCAAGCACCTCGGAACCAGATGTCGCAGCAACCGTACCACAGGCAATGAAGTACAGGTCATCCTATTAATGGCATATACAACCGCCAAGTTGTCCTTCCAAAATACGATACCTTTATTCTTCATCTGCTCACCCCACAAATCCACCGCTGCCACAATCGGGAATAACTCCAAAAGTGTAAGGTTACGCACTGCCCCTGACTCCCTCCAACTATGTGGCCAGGCTCCTGCACACCAGTCAGAACCAAAAATTGCAACAAAACCAGTAGACCCAGCAGCGTCGGTACACAGCTGCAGATCACCGTTAGGGATCTCCTGGTGCTGCCAACAGGACCTTCCATTGTAAGATTCTTGCCAGACTCTTTGACCTCCCGAGTAACCCGCACAAAATGATTATTAATGACAGCCGTCGACAAAAAACCCAACCCATTGGCATAATGCGGCATGAAAAATCAAATGGCCAACCAAGGATTGCAGCTGCCGAAGGGTAATCTTAACCGCATACAAAGCCCTATCAACCAATCATACCAATTGACTAAGTTTTTCTGCTGGTAACCGATAAACATTTCCCCAGAAAAGACAAACTATTGCTAGGCCCTTGCCAATGGCACCCCAAATTTATTACATAGCTACTGAAAGGAGTGCAACAAGAAAAAAAACACTCAAAACTTTCACTTGGACCAACAAACAAAAAATCAGACAGACACTAACATACAGGGCAGACAGACACCCTGAGAGTGTGACCCAGCCTCCTCCTCCCACCTCAGCCTATCTTTAGGGGAGCAATTTTGCTGTTGCACCCCCCCCACCACCGAATCTGCCAATACCTCCTTCTTGACTCTCTCCTCTACAATCCACTCAAAATCCTGCTTGGCTAATCTTCCTTACATGATGCTTCTTCTTCTTCTGCTTCCACACTTTGTGAAGCTCCCTATTTCCTTAAGTATTACATCTTAAATCCTCATATTAACATAAAAGCTCTCCCTGGTACTGGTCCACTGTACGTCTGTCCCCAAAATTTCTAAAAACAAAATACTGCCCTGCTCAATCTCGACTGTCCTTTTGTGAGCTAAGGCTCACCTCATCCCTTATCACCTCTTCCTTACACGCATTCAAGACTTCACTTGTGAAGTTTCATACCTCTAGAACTCACTGCCACCTATCATCCAGGTATCACTCTCCCTCAGTGCAATGTTTTCACCTAGAACCATGTTATCTGCCACTGATACACAGTCATCTATGGCACTATCGCTCACTCTTTTTCAAAACCGTGTCTTTCTACACTATATCCCCTAGATTGTAAGATTGCAGGTAGGGCCCTCTTAATGCATTGGATTGCCTTAGCTTGTCAATTCTAATGTTGTCATACCTCTTGAATGCATGTAAGTAAATTGTTGGTACTATATAAATAGAATAAAAATAATAATATTAATAATAATGTACAGCATTTATTTCCAATTTCACAGTAACGTGCTTTCAAAACATATTAAAACTATGATCGAGGCAATGCTGTAGGTGCAAGTATTCTTCAAAAAGCACATCTAGATTGGTTGTAAACAATTAAGTTTTTTTTAAAAAAAACAGAAGTTAAAGTGATGGTAAACCCCTGCAAACTACTGTGAAACTACTGCAACATAGGCCATAATTAGTAAAGCATCAAGTTTTTTTTCCAAGTACGACCTAAGTGATAAGAAAATCTAAGCAATCAATTTTTTTGTTTTCCAACTTAATTTATCCACTATATGTGTAGTATAGCAGGGGTTGTGAAACGTCACTGCATCACAAACCACGTAGGTACTAAATGGATTTTATGCTTGTAACCCTCCACCAGCTCAACCTATGATAATGTAATTGCCCAAAAAACGATTCTTCATATCAACCCTGAAATCTGCTTTGCTAGTTGGCGGTTGTAGTTCATTGAAGCTTGAGTGCCAGAAGTCGTTTGTCTCACATTCACTTTTACCACTGATAATGCTGTAGATGTTCTCTCTGGAAAAAGAGGGAAGGAATGATAAATAATATAATTGGCAGATTTAACCCTTTTAGTTTCAGCAAAACATGAGTGTGGCGAGGAAGTCCTAGTGCAATCACCTGTCATCAAACTAAACAAACACTGATTGCATATATATGCATATGGATCCTTTTGTCCTTGACAAACCTTACACTTTGTGTCGGCAAAATTTGCCATGGGTTTTTTTTGCGGCAGTACAACAACACACGTAGTAGGAATCCTACTTTCCCTTGGGATGTTGTGTTCCATACGGATTTTTTTGCAAGCTTGCTACTCCTTTAAGATTTTTTAACAATTTCAATACCTGTTGTGTTGTTTTGTGGACTTTTAAAATGTTATCCATTTATCTATTTAATTACTAGGGAATATCCACATATTATCTTTTATGTTTAGGGGTTATCCTCTCATTGATAGTTTACTTCATAATATTTCATGCACCATTTTATGTTTTGTCAGATTCCTTATTGCGCTTTTTAAAAAAACAAACGCAGTTTTTTGAGGTGGAAGTAAGATAAACACATTCTCCAAAAACCTACAGCAGTAAAGAGGCTAATGAAATCCTTCAGGAGCCTCCCTGGAGCAGCTAGGCTAATGTAAAACAGACTGCTGATTACCTTAGCAGTATAGGTTTACTAGACAAGCAAACAAGCCTGAAAAAAGTTTTCAGCAGGAAGAAGGGGGAAGGGAATAAGGGGATCTAACTGTTTCCTTTCCTATGTGACTTGAGGTTAACCCATTGAGTGTGCGAGATATGTTTTTAGCCCCTTTGGTTGTTAATAAGCCCCTAGGAATCCACTTGTTTATTTTTCTTTTCCTAAGACACCAAACAATGGATTACTGAAATGGCTCAGAATTTCCTGCAAACGTTTGTAGAACGTATATTTATAATCATTACGCAGCATATATACCTTTTTATTTAAATGGGTTTTGGATGACAAAGCTTTCTTAAAGGGTGTGAAGCTGTCTGTTGTTTGTATTTGACACTGTCCCGAATAGAAGACCCATACATACCGGTATTCTGCTTTCATTGAGTTTGGATGTTAATATAGTTGAAGGGATAAGTAATTGGTTAAGTAACAGGAGGCAGAAGGTTGTAGTTTAAAGGGTGTATTCAGAGAAAAGTCTTGTTACCAGTGGGGTACCTCAAGGTCAGTATTGGGACCCGTACCTTTTTAATATTTTCTTTAGATATATTACAAAAGGTCATAATGGTAAGATATGTATATTTGCAGATGAACAAGCCATGGCAAGTTTAATGTTGATAAATGTAAAAATCCCAAGGCATTGAGGGGACCATTCTGTCAGTGACGACAGAAGAGAGGGACTTGTCGGTATTTCTAGGGACTTAAAAGTAATCAGGTAGTGCAATAAAGCGCCAGAAAAAGCAAGAAAGGTGCTTGGTTGTATAGCTAGATGTACTAGTAGCAGAAAGGTGATTCTGCCACTTTACAGATCTCTTGTCAGAACACACCTACAGTACTGTGTACCGTTCTGTAGACTCCATCTCCAGAGAGATTGTCATATTGGTGAGAGTTCAGAGAAAGGCTATCAAAATCGTGAATGGTTTGCACGATAAAAACATATAATTAAAGACAAAGAGAGCTCAATATGTATATCTTTGAGGAAAGAGTTAAATACTGTATTTGCTCGATAATAAGACAAGGTTTTTTTCAGAGCAAATGCTCTGAAAAATATCCCTTGTCTTATATTCGACGTTGTCTTATAATCAGACTTCAAATAGAGGTCTGACTACAACACTAAGATCCAGATCCCCCGCAGCGCTGTAGGGGACCTGGATCCTCCTCTCCGGCAGCCGGAGGGCGTCTGTGCGATGCGTGCAGACAACCTCCGCTGCTGCCGGCACTTCCTCTGGGGCTTCTATGACGGAGCACCGGCATCACATGACCTTCCGGTGTTCCACCATAGAAGCCCCAGCGGAAGTACTGGCAGCAGCAAGGGTTGTCTGTGTGCATCCCACAGCTGGTGAACATTTGCGGGATGTGCACAGACAACCTCCGCTGCTGCCTGCATTTCCACCGGGGCTTCTATGACAGAGCACCAGTGTGACATGACCTTCCAGTGCTCAGTCATAGAAGCCCCAGCGGAAGTACCATCCAGCAGCAGTGGAGGTTGTCTACGCGCATTGCACAGACCTCCACAGGCTGTCCCGCTAGACACCAGGGAGTCTGAGCATGGGGACAAGTCCAGGGATGTCAGGTAAGGGGTAAGAGTGGCATGGGGGGGGGTATAATGGTTTTCTGGAGGCAAAGTGGCATATAGGGGGTTAAAAGGCATGTCAGGGAGGCAGAGTGGCATATAGGGGGGTATAAGACATCTGGGAGGCAGATGTGCATAACTGTGGCAGAGTGGCAAATAAAAGGAAATAAAAACAAAAAAAAATAGTTTTTATTAAATATTTAAAAAATTGCTTACATGTCAATTAATATTTATTAGTAAAACTTTATTCCTATAGGGTAGTCTTATATTCAGGCTTTTTCTTTTTTTCCTAAATTAATATTCAAAATGTGGGGGGTTGTCTTATAATCAGGGTCGTCTTATAATTGAGCAAATATGGTACATAGTACAAAGTACATGAGGGAAGATTATTTAAAAATCGGAATCATATTTTACAAGGGTTCCTCTTTTGGCAGTACAGTTCCTCTTCTAGATTCAAATACCTACACTCAGGGCCGGCCGTATGGGTGTGCGACCTGTGCGACCGCACAGGGCGCCATGGCAGCAGGGGTGCCTGCCCGGGACTTAAATGAAAACATTGGGGGGGTTTTTTGCTGTTTTTTTTAAACTTTATTTAACATCATTCATTTAAATAAAGTTTTTTTTAAAAAAAAACAATGCTTTAATCTAAGTCCCGGGCAGGGGCGCCGAGCGGTTGCTCGTGAAGTTCTCAGCAACCGCTCGACGCCCCTTACTCTCCGTGACTCCGTCGCGGTGCCAGCATCTCATGTTGAGCGCCGGACTATTCCGGCGCTCAACATGAAATGCCGGCAGAGCGAGAAGACGGATGCCTCCCGCTCCCACCGCAGGACTCCTCGAGGTAAGTTAGGATAAGGAGAAGTAGGGAGAGGGGGGGGTAGTTTGAAGGGGCAGAAGGGGGTAGTTTGAAGGGGCAGGGGGGGTAGTTTGAAGGGGCAGGGGGGTAGTTTGAAGGGGCAGGGGGGGTAGTTTGAAGGGGCAGAGGGGGGGTAGTGAGGGGGGGCGCCAGAGGAGTAGTCTGCACAGGGCGCCAGAACACCTAAGGCCGGCTCTGCCTACACTGGTTTCCCAATAGTTAAGATGCTGAGAATGTTTGGTTTACATGAGGGTATTACGGTGTGCTACAACACAATTGCTGGGAACATGTAAACAGCTATAATAAATGTAATCAGTTACAAATGAATCCTTTTGGTTTAGCACGAAAATCAACATCATCTTATCAGTACTAATGACATACAAATATGTGAACAAGAAAATATTCAATATAACTGGGGTAATTAAATACTGTGTTTAGGTTCATACATCTCTCATTATGATTGATTACAAATAGGTTATACCAGAACCCTAGTCAACATAGCAGGCGTCACTGTTATCATTGCACTCAGCTACAAGTGGGAACAGCACATGTCAATGTATGCTTTCTGCATCTGCATGCACACAAGTACAGACACAAGTACTGCCTGGTGAATTACCAAGCACCTTATTTTTTCTTTGCAAAAATACTACTCGGAAAACGGCAGTGAATTAAATAGTCCTAATGAAAAATGCTCATCATATCTCATTGTCAGAGTATAAAATTCCCTAATAAGATCCCTAATCTGGTAAAGGAAATCTTAAACTGGCCATGTAAGGGCGCTGTCTGAACTGTACATTCTCAACTCTCTGCATTGTCTTTTAAATCAAATGGCCAAATAAATATTGTGTTTCCAGAATCATGATCCTCTGAATTTCACATGAGATGATTGAAATTGAATGCCTCTTTTATAACACACACTTGCACAGTCATGCTCACACTTAGGCTAGCACACACATATACACACTGACACTAACACATGCACATTCAATGTTACATATATGCATGCATACATACTCACTCCCTCTCTAACTGCCTTGTCATCTCTCTAATTCTCTCCCTCACCCGCTCCTCTCACACTTTCTCTCACCCCTTTACCTTCCAGGATCCTTCTTTCTGGCATACGATGTACAAGCAGCCAATATTTCATTGCAGGGATGTGTCAGACTGGCCTTTTTTTTAAACGTTTTTTGTCACTAGCTTCGGGTATTACCTGCACCAAGCTGCTTTAAATAGGCAGACAAGTGGTTGCAGAGGTTACCTGAGTCTGCTTGCAGGAAATGTGCTCAGCTGCTTGTCACAAACGCAGGCACTACATTTGTTGCCAGCAAGCTCCCATGACAGTTTGTACGAGGGTTCCATGGGTTATAATAAAACCCCCAATGTTCATGTGCAACTTTTCAGTCACTGATTGATTGCTTCAAGCAGCAAAAGGTGGCACAAAACTTCTCCTACAGATAAATTTATTCTTTATTGATATGGCACACATGCACACATTTAAAAGTGTTGATTTGATTAATTTTCATGGTTATTTTTGTATTATTATTCTAGAGTGGCTTGCACAATATGAAACTCAGCCATTTGAAAACGTCTGGGACAGGTAAGAAAAGTATCAACTTTGTAATGAACAAATCAAGAGATTTGATCTGTTTGTGGGCAAAATATTTGATTACTTCAGTTTGGTGCATGCATTCTAAATGATTGATGGGTATATTTATTAAAAAGCAAATGTAAATGTGTCTACAGACTTCTCAACACTGTAAAGTTAAGATGGCAAAACACTGAAATTATTAAAAAATGCTTATCTTAAAATACAATGCTAATGTTTATTACAACCCCACAGTCTGATGCCAGAGCATAGATTATACCTAGTTAAAGGCATTTTACTCACACACACACACACACACACACCTGTCCCTCCTGGGTTCTATCACTCTGTCACCTGACACAACACAGACCGTAGCACCTGCAGGTCTTCTTCAGTCAGCCAGCCATAAAAGTATGTGCTTCATCCCCTCACGCTTTGCACCACAATATGTTAGACTGAGCGTGAAACAGAAGAACAGATGGCAAGGAAGGGTGGAATCTTCCTCTTAAAAGAAACCCCAACTGAGCTTGTCAAAGGCAACAAGACTTAAATATGTGTGTTTGACATGAAGAGAAAACTAGAGGGATTCTCATTTGTAAACCTAATCACCATTTGTTGGGAGTGAGAAGTGAGAAGAGTGAGAAGTTTTCTTCAGCTAGAAAGAGATCTTTTTGCTACATGTGAATTCAAGTAAAATGTAATTGAAGAAGTGCTGGGAATTGTCTTCTTAAACTGATGTTGGACAATCATTTATGGAGGCCCCTACATTACAACTAAGCATTCCTGAAGAAAACATTATGAAGGGACAGTTATTTCATTTATAGAAGACATTTCTTCAAATGGTAGCCAGTTATAAAACAGCAGCTAGTCAACGTTACTAAACAACCGATGCTAGGTTGTATAACAATAGTATATATTAGAGCTGGACAAGATGGTGTGGTCCATCCAAACTTGTCAGGAGGGCAGAGTTGAACTGGCTAAAATACTTCTTCCCCAGCTGTCTTTGAGTCCTTGCAGGGACCTTTTATATCATATGGGCATGTCTGGCTGGGTGCGTGTGATGTTCAGTAAGTGGGCAAGGGAAAGGCTAGACCTCTGCTTCTACAGTACCGTGATTGGTCTAACTTCAGTTAGTAGCAAAACTAAAGTGTTGGTAATGGCACTTAACAAATGACTGGTCACATCACCTTTAGTACTATGTACAGCACTGCATACCAGCAAGGCTGCCATCGAAAATTTGGGGGCCCAGTATGGATGTATGTACCTTGGCATCCCCACCTCCACCAGCATCGCAACCACTTATCATATTCTCTTAGACCACTTCTCTTTTTCAGTCCTCTATTTACATTTTCATGTCCCCTCTGTTTCATTAGACCTCTATCCTCCCCCCATATCCATACTCCTCTGTGTCCAGCTGGGGTCTCTATCCACTTTAACAGAGAAATAAGGGTATGAGTTTCTTTGGCACCCTCTCCACATACCAAACATGTAGGCTCACTCTAACACTCACTCCAACAACATACACTTGTGATGCCAGTGAGGGGTTGTGAAAGACCCCATACTGACGTCACAAGCATTGTCTTGCTCCTTCTGGGGCCCACAAAGGCCAACACACTGCACCCTTGGCAAGCAAGAAAGAAAGTACAGAGTGATAGGACAACTCCATGAGGGAGCTAGACCCATTACAATAATACCGATTGTATGCACATGATCGTGGCCAGAAGATATAGATATTCTTGACCGAGTCCAAACAAGGGCTACTAGTGCATGTTTTATAGAACAAAAATCCTCAAGGGATCTCAACCTGTATATCTTGGAGGAAAGACAGAAGAAATGCACAAAGGAGTTAGGGGTGGTTCTAGGTTTTTTGAGCCCTAATTGTAATGATATCGTCATATCGGCTTCCTAGTTCCTATCCAGAGAGTGCAAGCGACATGACGCATTTTGTCTATTGCACGCCCCCTTTCTAGTTGCACAGTGCCTAATTTTGGGTATTGTGTGTGCCAAGCTGCCATCAGTTCCGATTATTGGAACACTGGCCAGGACACAAAGCTATTTCTCTCCTGGTTATATACCTTGGAGGTAGCACCCCTAGCATTGGTTATATCTTATGTTGAAACAATATAAATAAATACCAGTAGGGTACACAAGAAATGCAAATTGAATATAAAAAGAGCAAGGTGTTGGGTAGATAGATCCAAGAAGCTGTCCTCCCATAATGCCTTAAATATCTAGATAATAAATTAATAGAACACCTACACACCAATAAGTTACAAACGTTTATAATGTGTTCATATATAAAGTACAATATCTACTGTTAGGCACCCTATAGCAGTAATACTAAGAGTATGCAATAAAAAGATGCAATAAAAAGAATAAAAAGAGCAAGAGAGTCGACAAATCAATCACTTAACCATCAAAACAATGCTGGAGCAGGTTGTTGCCACATAAATTGCTAATTATAGCCAATCCTGGGATGGGAAACTTGTCACAACCTTTCCAGATAACCTATAAAAGCTCCTGTAAAACTGTTAGACATTGGTCTGAACAGACATTCATTGACCTGCAACACAAGGCTAAGGAGCAGAGGATATTTAGAAAAAGAGACAGTGAGAGTTGACACTGGAGGTTTTTGACAGTGGTTATAATCATTGTTTGTTGCCTCTGCATCCATAGCCATTTCACCTCTCTGGGCCAGTTAGAGGACATAAGAGGATCTCCCCAACCAATCCATACTGCCTGCAAAACCTCAGTAGCGGGAAACTACCCACTTCAGTGCCCAAAATCAGAACTGTTCTTCGAAATCTGTATGAAATATGCCTAATTTCTAAGTACCATATTTGCCATTGTTACAGTTATGCAGCACCAATGTCTTTTCCTAATGTAAGAGAATGCAATTTATTTTTAAATATCCGTAAAAAATAATCCTTCTATAAAACTGTGTTTACTCCAAAAACAGTAGGTACCTGGCAGTAAAACGTATCTTGGTGTAAAAGAAAGTAACATACTTTTATGTTGGTACATAATTAACAATACAGTTTGTATTTGGGAATAGACTGAACATTAGTAATACTCCCTCTCCAGTTGTTCTTGCCAATAATAGCAGCATTGTATGTGAACTTACGGACAGAGGCCAATTACACAATTGCTGCCACGACCCCTGTTTCGTTTTTTGTTGTCACTTGCAGATAACTTTCCAGTTAGCTGCGGTTGCCCATAAAATGATCCAGCCCTTAAGTCATTCATGGAAAAGCCTTAAAGAGAGGGGGGGGGACATACACGCCCTTAGGGGTTTCTAGCGGCCAAACCACTTTTAAATACTGCAACTTCAAAGGAAGAACTTGGCCTTTTCTAGAATTTATATTCTTATCAGGTGCTGTGATGCACAAAAAGAAAATACATCATTTAAAATATCAAGTTTAAAGGCACCTTGAATTCCCCACCACCACCCACCAAAAAATGCTTGAGAAAACAGGAAATTAAACAGCGTGAAAACATATTTGTCTCTTTGTAGTTTGTCTATCAAGTTAATTTGGGCGTTACGTGAATGTTACATTCATTTGGTGGTGTACATTTGCAGATAGATGCATATCACGATTTTGTAACAATTTAGAAAGTTGCTGCAGTCCTTTGAGAGAACAAAAAACATAAAATGTGATGTGTGGTGACTCAGCCTGCAGTGCAATCTGAGTTAGCTGTTTCCTGCTCAAATGTGCAAGACATATAGCAGATATATTTAAAATTAGACATGTATAGATGAATAAATTAACAAATAATACATATGCCTTACAGAAAGACCGCTTAAGTGAAGAAAGCAATCTCTGATTGCTTTCTAAGCTTATTTAATGCCATGACGTGCGGGCACGTCATTAGTCGTTAACTGGTGGCTTTTCAGTGATCACTAAGGGGTTAATAGCATGCCAAAGATCTGTATCATGAGATCACAATATTTTGTTTTTTTCATACACATATATATATATATATATATATATATATATATATATAGTATCTAAAAAATAATGTCTGAGCCTCCTTGTTATAAGTGAAAGGTAGTTTATTTTACTCCTTTTTCCAAGTTGGACATATGAGACAGGAGTATACAGGAGTAAATTCTATTTTCATGGGGGGATGTGGCTTGCCTAATTAGGGTATGGATCCTTAGCTCGTGTGCTCCCCAGAGACACTCCGCAATTATTCGCTTTCAGCCAGTAAGTCTTACCCATAGATCGAAGCAGAAACCCCACTGGTGTGCCTGAGACACTGGGCCCCGTCAGAGCAGACAGTCTTAGTTTCTCTGCAATTATTTTGCTACTCATGCGGCCCTCACTACAAAGCCAAATCCCCCCAATATGGTCAACTCAACTGACTTCATTAACCTCACAGGCAAATTCTAGAGGGCCCTCCGCAAAGAAGTGGCCTCTCTTAAATCGGAATTAGCTGGCTTGGAAAATCACCCTTCATCCATAGAGACCCCTGCTGCCACACTACTTCACAGCTTACCTCCCCTATAGATGTTGCAAGGTCTCATAGAGCTCTCAGACCTCTGCCTTTGATATGTTGCTTATATGATTTTACATTGAACAAAAAACTTAGGGTGAAGACACTGTGGCCCTATACCAGCGCCTCTCAGCAATCATGCTACAAACACTCAGAACTATTTTTGCAGAACACAGAATTCTGTACCGCTGGGTACCCCTTCAAATTGCATGTTATGCATGACTCCAGCACAGTCCACATGCCTTTGGAAACAATTCAACTACTACAAATACAGCTAGAGGATTGGTTCTCATTGTCTTTCATAGCGGCTACCCTGTTGCCACAGTGTCCACACAGTGGCTTGGCTTCTCCGGAGAAGATTGACCCACCAAGGGCTGGTGCAAGGATTTTTCCCACCCTAGGCAAAACATAATTTTGCCGCCCCTTGTCCCTACCCCCACAAGCCCCTCTCCTTTTGTCACGCCCATTTATACGGTATACAGAGCGTAATTACAAAAGGGGAGCAGCGCAAGCGTGCCGCGGCACTCCCATAAGGTCCTCCTTACTGGCTGACTCGCTCCCACTCCTCCCCATAGTGACCGCGAGCAACGGCCGCACTTACAGAATGACCGCAGCTGGCGGTTGATGGCTGCAGGCTGCCGACGCCCCCTCCAAGTAGGCCCTGGACCCACCACATAACAGGAAAGAATAGGCTTATGCTGCTCTGAAATGATGATGCTGTACATCCCTGAGTGTACCTCTCGTCTGCTGACTTTGCATCTCGAACCCCCATTCCTATAATCTAGGCATGTGCAGGGGGAGACAGAGACTATCTGGAGAAGCTTACCATTTCTGTATTTTTGTTGTTTCCCATTGACTCACTGAAGTATTTTGGTCCCTTTTGTTTTTGTTCTTGGTTGCTACTTTCGTGTGCAATCATGTATATACATGCAAAAGGATGTTTTTGCTGGCACCTCTAGGGGAGCCACATCTCTGTTAAACCTATTAGCTAAATCTATGCATGGGAAACTGTGTCGCACATAATATTGTATACATATAGTTTTGTACAGTCCATGTTTCCCCCTTAATCATTCATTACACTACTTGTGACCAACTTAATCCACACAAGAAACTACTTTATAATATTAAGGGTTTATTTTCCTGATGCACTTGGAGTAACCATTTCCTTGTTACAGACACACTTGCACATAATATTGTAAACATATAGTTTATTTTTTTTATCTTGCAATGTAAAGTGTTGGGTAATGGGTGTGGGGATCTCTACCATCATACCTGGGAACTACCCGGAGCCTTCCCTTGCAAGACGCGGCCAGGACTGCCCGCTGACCACCACAGAGTGTTGCCCACCACAAGCTTAACGTAACCTCAAAAGAGGAACATGGTGGGACAACAGATGTCTGTAGTGACGCAGTTCTAATTGTCAGCGGGCATCGCCGCTGTTCCTACACGCCGCACAGTTCCATGGATTTGCGGCTAGGTCCCGGTTAGGCGTAGGGCAAGGGAAATGGTGATCCATAACAGAAGGGTGTGATTATACTGGGAACGGGAAACAGGGGAAAAGCAACTCCAAGCAACCCTAGCTCCGTGACAATCACCTTTCAAAGCTGTCTTTACAGGCCAGACTCCTGCTGGATATTTCCCCTCTTCTCTGGGCTTTATGGCAAGGTAGGAGGACATGCTACATCAAGCTTTATCAATGTAGGAGTGGACGAAGGTATGCACCTTCTCGCACTCGTTATCTATCAAAGTTCAACATAAGTATAATTTGGGTTAGGGTAGTGGACAGTCCTCCTCCCTTGACTCCAGGTGCAATGCTCCTTCACTATACCCCATTGGTTATATCAACCATCGCTTCGTATACATCATCTTAACATTGCAAAATGTGTGATTCCCCCTATTGGAAATAAGACCACTAGAGTTAGCGATTGACTATGAAGGGGGGAGGAGGTGAGGAACTATTTAAGTAGGCAGTATACTCTCTACACTGGAACCTGGTTTAAGTGGCTTCAGTTTACCTCCCCCATTCCCCTAACTTTTTTTCCTCCCTTTCCTTCTCTCTAGTCCTCTTAGGTTTGGGAAATTGTGAGAAATACGCACTTCGCTCATGTCCTGGCAGTCTGTGTTCCAGTTGCCACCTGTGATTATTTTTTGACAATTGTCCTGTATATGCATTTATATACATTTTATTTTGCTGTGTAAATTAATTTTCTCCCCTCCCCTCCTTTTTTTTCTTTTCCTTTTAGTTTCCTCTCTTTTCTATTGTACCTTGCAAAACATTTAAATATATAGATATATATTTTTAAATACATTATTTTTTCCATGAAACCAAATGACATGTTGTAAAAAGGTTTTAGGTCTCTGTTTTTTCTTTATTGCAAACAAAGACCAGAATAAATGGAGTGAGGATACTTGGTTCTTATCTTTTTTCAATGTCATTTCCAGGCTGGGACGAACAATGGGAGCTGAAGATCTAGCACAAAAGATGCTAAAAGGTTCCCCTCGTGAAAGGATCTCTGCAGAGGATGCCCTTCTTCATAAATTCTTCAGTACTTTGCCATGCCAGCTTCACCAGCTGTCAGATGGTATGTTCAATGCTTTATACGTATATGATTAAAGTTATACCTAGTGGACGAAAGGGCAGAAAGATCACTGATAATAATGTAATGAAAAAAGATTCCTAAGATACAGAATAAAAGCTAAATTATACATTAAAAATAATGCTTTTAAGTTCACCATTTTCCTTCCAGTAAAGCCTGTGCTCTTTATAGCAAAGTTATTGCTAAAGCATGATTAGATATATGTTGGTCAAAATTTACTAGGTTGTTTTAAGATATTTCTATGTAGTATAAATAAATTCTGTGGTGCCTGTACTGATTCCATCTCTACTCATTTTAAAGGGGTTTGAGTGCATCCAACCTGGGAATTTGTCACGAGAGTTGACTATTTCAACCCACTGACATCATGTTGCATTATGAAGAACAATGAGCTCGTTGTAGAGACGCACTTCCCTGTTGAACTTCCTCTGTAAGCAGGGCTCAGTAGGCGCTGTATAAGGCATAGACGATATCTTGAAAGTAATGTATTTACCATGAATTATCCAGGGCTAGCTCAGTCCAACAAACTTACTACAACTTGAATGTAAAGTCAATATAAAGGAAGAGCCAGATGGGTTGTTTTTCATTTAGCCATGTGAAACCTGCAGCTTTCCTGGAGTAGATAGTATAGCGTTCCTACCCACAAAATGTAATGTACTCACACTCTGAGACAGGTGGGAGTTGCACTTCAACAACAGCTGGATGTGTAATGATGCCAGAATACATTCTAGTGGTTTCTGGCTTGTTTTTAAGACATACCAGAGGTTTTCAATACATATTCCAGTAAAGGAAAATGACCAAATTAATAGGCTACTTTGAAAGCAGTATGTGCATTCTTCCATTCACTGACAGTTTAATGTGTTCAGTCTAGTTATTGTTATATTTTATTTATATAGAGCCAACAATGTACGCAGTGCTTAGTACAATAGATACAGTATATTCAAGGGGTATGACAAGACTAGAATTGACAGACTAAGACAAACTGATACATTAGGTGGAGAGAGCCCTGCTCACAAGCTTAAAATCTTGAGAATTAATTATGGCTACTTAGGAGGCATTCTAAAAGTTCAGTTTTTTTAACAGAAAATAATTAAGGGAAATATTAAGGGAAATTAATGAAAAAAGGCATATATAGTAAAAAAAATATGTATGAAATGCATGAAAACAGAGCAGTATAGCACTGGAATGCTTTAACCACATGTACAAGAGTCCCTTGATAATCCCTTTCTAAATTTACCACTTGAATTCCTGACATGCCTGATCTTTATTTGGGTTATCTCTCAAATCTCAGACAGGCCAGTTCAGTTTGTATGCAGCCTATAAATGTGTAGGATTTCAGGCCTCTCTGGAGTTGTGCTCTCTATGAACATTCTACTTATCCATCTGAGCAAGATACAGTTTGATAATCCTAAATATACATACTGACTGCTGCATGGGCTGAGAAAGACTATAAAAACACAACTAGTTCAAAACCCCTCCTCTGTTGTTCATGTACGTGATCTGGGTTGGTGCAGCCAACAAGCTAACCTTTGAAACATAAAAGCAAAATAGGGAGACACTGATTTAAATGCATGCACAGCTGCTGTGAAATAACTTGTGCTTTGTCATCTGTGTGAGTTGTGCTTTTATGTCTGAGTTATGTTATAAATTATATGGGGGGGTGAGGCCCCCACAAGGCTAAAATCTGCACTTGTATCCAATTGCTTTTTTTCCTTCATTCCTTTTTGATCTTTACTTTTAAAAACACTAAACATTACATAGGTCACGCCATTGACATCTGTCTACTTTGAACCTGGCTCCAATGGCATCTGCCAATAATGACTTTTGTAATTAATTTTTATGCACAAGTTGTTTGTTATCATATCACTGGTTTATTTTTGTACAAATGAGTGATTTCTGTATTTCCAGAAACATCAATTTAAATACAAAATATGAAAAAAGACACCTTAACACAGCATGCATGTGAGCCAGTGTTTTGTTGTTTTGCAACCGAAGAAGGCCATTCGCCTCTTTCGTCATACACAGTTATTACTGGCATTAGACAAATTCAGGCACTAATTAGTAGACTTGTACAAATAGATCAAAAACAATTCAGACAAATTGTTCTCTGAGAAACAGAAGCGTTTCTGTGTCTCTCTACAAATCGGTCTCTATTATTCTGGCCTAAAAGCTAAAAGGCCTCCGCCTTCCCTGTTCCTCCAATAGCGGAGAGGGTGTGTCCAGATGCTCGACACCTTTTGCAGAAGTGCTCAGGGAGGCCTGGTTCGTTTTCAGACATTCATACGAAATTACAAAATTGGCAAATTTAGCTAAAATGAATGACACCAGGAATGCGATACATGAGGTCAGGTATCAGCTGGTTCTACTCCCCATACCTCAGTGTTCTATTACTATTTGGATTACCTGCGTACCAGACCCTTTGACTTTCTATTGAACTGTGATTCTTGCAGCCTGTCTTGACCTCGACTTTGTGATCTGACCTGGATTTTTGCATTAACCCTTTGGCTACCTCACCTTGTTTTTGTTGTGTGCTTTCCTGCCAATAGGAACCTCCTCTGATAACTAGCTCACATACAGATGTGACAGTGACCAACTGGGTGGGCATGAATGGGTGAAGTGAGCTTTAACAAAGGTTGTCAAAGTTATTACTTATTATTTGATCCCAAATAATAAATTTACTTGTAATTTGTCTTGTAAGTATTCAATAGAGGTAGATAGGAGAAGGCAAAGAAGAGAGAGGGACAGATACATCTGCATTTTTCCTGATTCTCAGACAGCTGTAGAACATAAATGTACACTGACACTTTTATAAAAATAAAAAGATAGAATCTTATGTGATCCTGTCTATGCAGGGAGGGAAGAAGGGGATTCACAGCAGGAGGGAGTTTGACTTTCTTTTCTACATATAGTTTTTTTTTTCTCCATGCAGAGTTTAAATTATGTCTGATAAAAGGAGTTCTGTAGACATGTGAGTTCTTTCAAACCCTCCTGGCTTCCTCCCAATTAAATGAGGTTTGTCAAAGCCATGGGGCTCTGCCACTGTATGAGAGGCGGACAAGCGAATCCCACGGTGACATCTCCAGTCCCAGAGGGAACAGATGAAAGTGCCTGCAATGGCAGACAGGAACAGAGATAGAGGGAGAGATAGACAGACAAGGTATAAATACAGAGACGAGAAAGAGAAGAGCGCTTGTGTTAAGTGGAGATGGAGATGCAGTGAAATTATGCTGAATAAATCCACAAACCCTGGAGGCTGAACAAACTATGTGCCCAGGAACAGGAGAAAGAACGCAAGTGAGGGAAAAGGAGAGACAGCAAATGTATAAACAAGCACACTTAGGAAACAAATTGCTTTAAGCTAATCATAAAATGGTCCAAAGTTTAACATCCAGGTCCAAGAAGAAAAACATTAAAAAACTGTTGAAGAACTGATGGCTGCAACTGACCTAGTAGCCAAAATAACTGAAAATAAACCAGATTTGAACATTACCTATACCTAAACTTCCCAGCTCACCAAAACAACTCATACCCTACTGTGTTCATAAAAACTTCAAAACTCACCATGCTTGCCTATTTTTGCTCAGACAAAAATAGATCTACATACAGTAGACCAGAGGCCAAGCTTCATGTCTTCCCTATAGATCTGCATATGTTGTCCTATACTGTGGCCAAATTATAATTGAAACAATTTAAAAAATCAATTGCCTAGATTGCAGGATCTTACGAAAATATACAGCCAGCAGGCAGTCAGTATATCAGCTCTGCAAAGATACTAAGACAAAGAGCATTACTGTATTATGAAGGCACTAAGTAAGTTATGTGTTGCTGCTGTAGAGCTTGTGCATAATGTCAAGATATGACATGATATCTCTGTACACCACTTGCAAGGCATGAGGCAGTAATCAATAACGATCTGCCATTAGGGCATATTAAGACCTAGATCATGCTATGCCCCTGAATATACGACTTATACTACAGTATGAAATAAATTATGCTTATAAAGACTCCATAGGCTGTTTACATTGTGCCCCCTTGTTCTGATTCCTGCATCTTACACCACTGTAATGATGGATAGATGGAACAGTCTTCTAGTGGATGTGGTAGTGGTTAATACACTGAAGGAATTTTAGCATGCATCAGGTAGGCATAAGACTCTGCTAAACATAATGCAAGATCAAGATACCAAGTATTATGGAAAAAGGAGGGCAGACTAGATAGACTAAAATGATCTTAGCTGCTGACACTTTCTATGTTTTTTTCTGTAAGCCTGAAAATTAGCATAGTATTATTAACATTGATGCCTGTTTTGGTTTTGTTTGTGTGAGGTGAATTGTGAACCTTCTGACACACTGTTCTCTAAGTGCTGCTTAACCATTTAATGACTAGACATGTGCAACTGGGCCAAAAACGATTTAGTTCCCTGCCCATTTGGTTCGGCATTTTTAATTTGGGAATGAAATTCACTCTCTCACACTGTCACTCACTCTCTCACACTGTCACTCACTCTCTCACCCTACTTCTCTGCCAACCATTTCCGCTTTTGCCGACCAGTTCCGCTTCAGCATCTCCTCCCTACTCTTCTCTATTCAATCTTCAATCCTTAATCTGGTATCATCTTTGTTTGTCTGCATCTCTGCAGACATAACCCGTCAACTTTAGGCAAAATGGCGGCATTGCAGTAACGTCCTCCCCAATCCTCCAATCAGGGAACAGGACATCACTGAAAGTGCCAACTGAGGGCAATATGGCAGCACTTCTGGTGACGTCCTCCCCGATCCTCCAATCGGGGAAGAGGACATCACTAAAAATGCCAAAGTCACTGAGTTTCTCTGTCTCAAAAAACAATAAAACATTTTTAAAAATAGTTAATAAATAAAAATAAAACTTTATTACAATTAAAAATAAATAATGCAAATGTGTGTGGGAGATTATTCTACACAGTTGATGTTGCTGAACACAAATCAAGTGTTGTCATTTTCTATGATGCATACAAAATGATGGACTATACCTATACAAATATTATTAAAATAAACTGTACAATAAACAAGATATATTACATAAAAATTGTGTGAGTAAAAGACAACTTACTTAGCTTTTTACTTAACAAGTAAAAATGACAAAAAAAATGGACACCAGGTTCGAAAAACCCTTGGTCGTTAAGGGGGTTAAGCATATTTAGCATTAATGACCTAATTTGATGTACTCCAGACCAATAAACTTCTTCTCCAGTTCTGTAAAGTGGCTCAAATACAAAGTACCTCATTAGGATCCATATTATATTAATACGGAACTGATGCAATTTGAAAATAAAGTTTTCTTTTCTTGTCTGCTGTCGACACCACCGACTCTCTCGTCTTCCACCTTGAGGCGCTCACTTGCGTATTTATTTATTCAAAGCACAAGGCTTCTACGGTAATTAGGCTGTCAGAGCTGGGTTGTTAATAAGGATCTGCTAGAGAGGTAGGGATTGAATTTTCTGTCTTATGTTTACACTTTATCTTCCACATTTGTTTATCTAGTGTATTTTGTATTGTATTTCCATTTTTTTCCTTGTCCTCACTTAGAGTTCACTCTTCAAGGTAAACTTTTATTTCTGAAACACAAAAATTCTCACTGAAAATATACCTTTGTACCTGATGGTAGATTAAACTAGTTTATCGCTGTTTTTATCTCTGATTTTTGAATTGCGAGAGAACTGAGATTCAGACTTTGAATTTAGGCTGCAAGATCTAGCAGTGTTTACAGTGTTGTACATAGTTCTGCTTCTTCTCCAAGGAAAATGAAATTGTTCTTGTTTGGGCATCAAGTGTAGAAATGCCTTGCTTTCCTCTGCATAAAAGTATAGTATTTTTAAAGTATGTGGTATGGCTTGTTTCATACAGTTACATTTATGGCGTATTGGGGAAGGGGTGAATTAAGGTTTTCAGAAAAAATATATATGTTTTGATAAGGGCTGCAAGAGTTTACCGCTGTAGATTTGGTGTGACCACCCTTTGCCTTCAAAACAGCAACAATTCTTCTACATAGACTTGCACAAAGTTTTTAAGGAACTCGGCAGGTACATTCTTCCAAACATCTTGGAGAACATACAGAAAGGGGAGCGCACAGCCTAAAAAGCATAAAAAGTCATACACGTTCAGATTTCAGGGTTTCAGAACTTTGACACAGTGGTAGGCTAAGCAATATATGGCCATATAGTGTGACGGAATTCCTTAAATAAGTGTGTTTTCAATAGTATTCGCTGGGTATGAGGTGAATTATTGCTTTATCTTGGAGAACTAGCCACAGTGCTGTGGCAGCCCCATTGCTTTTATCTCTCCATGCAATCCCAGACAGACTCAGTGATGTTAAGATCAGGCCTCTGTAGAGGCCATACCATCACCAGGACGCCTTGTTCTTCTTTAGACTGAAGATAGTTCTTAATGATTTTGGCTGTATGTTTGGGGTTGTTTTCATACTGCAGAATAATCAGATGCCTCCCAAATGGTATTGCATGATTGCAAGTATCTGCCTGTACTTCTTAGCATTGAGGAGACCAATAACTCTTATCAAAATCCCCCACTTGTACCGCCCAGTGGATATATGAACCCAGCAGAGTCACGTCACATTGCATCACAGGACCCTGCTGCGTTCCTGCTTCCTCTGGGCGGTAAAAGAGAAGTTATTCGCACAGTGTGTGAGCAGCCCAGGTCTTAAGCAGCAGGCCCTTGTGTGAGCAGCACACAGAAATCTGCAGTTCAGGTAAGGGGGTGGGGAGCATGTATGAATGAGTATGTGTGATTGAGTGAATGAATGAGTATATGTGAATGAGTGAATGGCTATTTGTGAATGAATATGTGTGTGATAGTATGGCTGTGTAAGTGGGGGGAAGCATGGCACAGGAAGGCTGTTTGAGGCAAAGGGGTACACGGAGACTGATTAGGGCAAAAATGCCACAGTGAGGTTGTTTGAGGACAAATATGCCACAGGGAGGCTGTTTAGGGACAAAGATGGCAAATCCTATGCCTCCAATCTGGGTGCAGGGCAGGTTATGTGGATGCAATCTGGGTGCCAGGGCTGACCTTTGGGATTTGCGTCCTGTGATCTATGTCTGCAATTTAGCATTTCCATGCATTAATTATTTGACCTATACCTTCAATGCTGAGGTTGCTTGTGATTTTTCACTTTAACTATACCTACAATGTTGTGTTTCCATGTGTTGTTTATTTGATTCATACCCAAACTACTTGAGAGAGGAAAAGTAAGGTGTGGTACAGTGAAGGAGACAACAATGGGACAGGGAGGGGACACCACAGGGGTGGCCCCCACAGGGTGCCTTAACACCTAAAGCCGACCCTGATCACGACTCACACGTCTGTTTCATGTCACTTCTCCGAACCAGTACCATTTATTGGCTATGCGATCTGGATAATATTGTGCTCCTTTTGCCTGTTTTTGGAGAAGAGGGAACACCGCACTGACAGTCTCCTCCTAATCTGTAGAGTCAGTGCGACAAGTACTTTTGTTTTTTGTGGAGTATATTTGCATGCCAAGGAGTGGGGGCCCCAAGCAAATGCTTGCCTAGGGTCCAATCAATATTAAAGATGGCCCTGAGTATTTACCTATCTTAATGTCCACATGTAACAAATTACCTGTCACATAAGGCATTATGAAAATTAATGTTTGCACACCGATCCAGGCGCTTGACACAGTAATTATGATCCACTTTTTTATTACAAGAAGATGCAGCTCCCACTCTTACTGACTGCATCAAGTGACTACAAAAAGAGCTTCTTACTAAGAGGTCCTTTAATCTTTTTGCTGCCAGATCCTGCCACATTGCGTGAAGCAGGAAACTCACTCTGCTATCACCATACATGCCCCGCTCCCCGCCCATTTTTCCTTTAAATTGGGGTGTTTCCCGCTGCCGTCAGTGGGAACTCCCCCGATGTCAGCGGGAACTCCCCCGACGTCAGCGGCAACTCCCATTAACGTCAGAGGGACTGACCACCGACGTCAACGGGACCGCCCCCCACACCGCCCAGTGTGCAGTCCTGGCCGCGTCCAGCAAGAGAAGGCTCCAGGTAGCCGGAGCCCAGAAGTTCCCAGGTATGGCTATCACTGATCATAATCTGAAAATGGAGTCTGTCTATGTTTCTGCAAATACAATATAGCTGTTAAATTTTCAAGAATTGTGTAGAGATGTTTATACACATGACCCCCTTTCTCTATGAGATTTATTTAACATTAGTTCATATTTTGCATATATGATATACTCATTATGTGCTTGTCAATACAAGTTTTAACCTCTTGACGACAATTGACCAGACACATCACACAAAAACAGTCAGTTAATGACAATTGACGCGCCTGGTACGTCATGACTTTAAATGGTGTAGAAAGCAACCTACGGTCGCCTTTTTCACCCAAACAGTGTTGCTGTAATGCCTTAATGTTGAGGCATTCAGCAACACCAAGATCGGCATCAGGGGCCATGTCTGGCCCCTCCCCGGGGCATCAATGTCTGCCATACACTGTATGGCAGCAGATGCTGTTTTTGAATCGTTGGTCATCTCCTAAACTTCAATGGTGTTTCTGAAATGCCTCGATAGGGAGGCATTCAGCAACACTGAACACCCACCCCAGGACGCACTGTGATCCCTCCGGAGAGGGGTCACGACCGCCACTGCAAGAGAATCTGCCAGTCACGATAAAAAAATTCCAGTCACAATAAAAAAGTTTCCAAGAGTGTCTGTATAGTCTGTATATACAATAATATACAGAACATCGAGATACAGCCAGGAGGTGCTTAAAAACAGTTGTACATAAGGACTAGTAAAAGTGTAATGTCATTGCATTTTCTCGGACATATTAACAGAGGTTAATGTTGCAGTAGGCATTACTATTAATACATTATTAAAAAACAACTTTCTACTGTTAAAAAAAAAAACTCATCTCAAATATGGTTTGGTTGCAGTGCAGTCCGTATTCACAGTGCCTGGGCTAAGCCTCAAACCAGAAATGCGTGACCTGTTCTTTCCACGCCAGAAGGGCCCCCAACCAGCTGCTCATCATAAACCTTGGTGAATACTACAGAGGTAAGAGAATACTGAAAGTTAAAGAGAATACCTTTCACCGTGGTAAAACATATTGGTTTAAATTGCATGCTTCAAAACAGGACATGGCCTTGGTATAATTTAGCAGTCTGATTGCATTGAACTTATGGAAACATAGAACTTTAAAGCTTCTGGTGACTGTTTAAAGAATAACACACATTGATCTAATTTGGTTTAGGTAAGAGTAGGCTTGAACCTTTGCGTAAAAAGGGGGAGCTTTTGATTAGGTAATATCACAAATCCTAAAGACAGTTAGTGACATGGCCATGTGACAAGACAGTAAGTTTTTATGACTTTTGTTTATCAGTGTAAATTATACAAACATGCTAAAAAAAGGACACATATAGCATAAAATCCTAATTCAATTGGATGTTATCCCCAATTGTTCTATAATCAATATAATTAAGCAACATTCTCCCACTCCAGAGAAAGCTGCCAGATAAAATGAAATTTAAGTTTAAAACACCTAACACCAAAACATTAAATTGGCATCCCCTTAAAAACGGAAACATGCTCATAACCACCAAGCATTGCACAAACGCAAAAATCATAATCCCTTTCAGTTGGACTGACGCCAACTCAAATACACTGACTGCTGTTGACACCACTGACCACACTTAGTCCCACTACTATTACTATTACATTTTATTTATAAAGATCCAGTAGATTTAACAGTGCTCTTCTAAGGGGTAAGAATACAAAAGAAAGTATAACATTACAATTAATAATAAGAAAAATTAACAATAACATGAATGCATGTTAAGACATAATGGTACAGATGGTGAAGATAGCCTTACTCTTGTGAGCTTACAATCAATTAGGAGGTTGAGAGGGAATGAGACAGAAGATGGCCATTCCCCTCAAGCTGACCACTCGCACCCTCACTAAAGCACACTCAGCCTCTCTGATGTACACTTTTTTTTTACCAAAGCAAACATACCAACTACTCTTTCTCACACTGATGTAATCTTGCTCTGATCACTCTTAGCAAAAGTGTGTACATTGAACCCCACTGAAGCAATTTTAGGTTGATCACTCTCATTTACACTATTGCAAACTAGAACAAAGTTGGTCTATTCAGTAAAGGATCGTTATCAGCAGAGTTGTGTTTTAGCTCCTTGGCTGAATTATACATTATGAAGGTCCTACAGCTTCTTCTCTCTGAATAGCTTGGGCAGCCCTATACAAGGTATAGTTAAATCAGTGAGATTTCTTCATCCAGTCTGCATTATACAGGACCAGCTTAGCCTTCGTTCTTACATTGATTATCCTTCATAATAAATAGTGAGGGCAAGGAACTATCAGACAACTCTCCTGCAAACTATCCTAACAACTCACCCTTTGGATTAACCCAAATGACCACGATTAACCACACTGACAATGAGTCACAATGAAGCAAGAAACAATCTCATGTTGACCGTACTTTATTGCACTAACTTTGACACTGTAGAAACATCAACCACTATTAGGAATACTCGCTCTCTTAGATACGCTGAGGTAAACTTATGCTGACTATTCGTCACCACAAGAATACAAGCTCACACTGTCTCTTAGCCAAACTGACATACACTTAAACACACTTACCGCACAGCACCATTAAAACACATCACGTCCAACCCTAGTAAACAAGCATATAGTGCAAGAGGCTGTTCTTTTTTTTTTTTTTTTTTTTTTTTTAAATATATAAATATTATTTTTGAACATCTGAAATGTCAAATAATTGAGCCAGTACCCAATTTTTTTTTTTTTTTATGAAAGAAAAATTATATTTATTGGACAGATAATCCACACATATTTGATTTGGGATGTTATATTATTTACTGAAAAAAACAAATATAGTACGGTTTTTGATACTGTTAATTAACACATACACCTCCCTCTCAGCCACTCTCAACTAATGGAAACACATGCTCCCTGTAATCAGCCTATGTCAGGAAGCAGTCACTCTTACAGTCTCATGCAGTTGCCATACTAGTCATGTGGGGTCACTAATTGACAAATCATCATTCTTTTTTGTGCCCATTGCTGGCTTTATTGGTCCTGAGCAAGTCTGTCTGTGACCTCCTTGTCACCCCTACACCCATCTCAGTCCCAAATTTCTATCTCTGCCACATTCCCTCTTTCTACCACTATCTATTTTCCTGCTCATTCTCACCTACTCCCAGGAGAGTAAAACAAAAAAATCAGAACCCCTGTGGAACCCGCTGTTGACCCTGGGCAGCTGCTTTGTTTGCTCTAATTCATTCTTTCTTGTAATGCGGAGGATAATGGCAACGCAGAGAAATCCTTTTTGTGACGGGACCGACCTGTACCCCAACTGGGTACGCCCGCCCAATGTTCCTTCCTCCGCCCCAT
Organism: Spea bombifrons; assembly: GCF_027358695.1. Classification (NCBI taxonomy): domain Eukaryota; kingdom Metazoa; phylum Chordata; class Amphibia; order Anura; family Pelobatidae; genus Spea; species Spea bombifrons. The sequence goes on along the minus strand of NC_071093.1, from coordinate 16,667,789 downwards.
GGCCACTGGGACACCAGGGATTAACCCCTTCATCGCCAGACAGAACCAGCATACAGAGAGAAGGGGCTGCCTTACCATTGTGGCTAGCCGAAGCTGAAGCTACACAGTGGGGCTATTGTCCTGAAACGTTAGGTGGGCATTAGGTCGTCTCTGCTCCCCAGCCTTTGGAGCATGGCACTCGGCACCAATGCCCATAGTCTGTAGGGAGGAGGCTGGTCCCCCAGCCCAATTGCCCCCACAACTCCCGGGTACTCACGCAGCTCCCTCAACTGAGATCTGCCGCTGCGGAGCGAGGACAGGTTCCTCCGTTCCCGGATCTGTGAGCTGCGGCTGGGGAAATGGGCCTGCTGCCACATCTCCCTGGTCCTCTGTCAGCCGTTGGGGAGGAGGGACGATACCCTCAGCCTTCTCTGACTAAGGTTTGATCAGAATCTGCAAATATCCGCAACACAAAGAATATGCAAAATATGGGAGTGCACAACCTAAATAGCATACACAAGCAGATTGTCAGGTTGTCGCTAGAATAATGACCAATAAGTATGCAAAACAAGGCAAGAATTCGTAGCATACCTAATAAATACCATTCAAAAAGCACTAAGGCATAAATATTGAGGATACCATATATCACTTTGGGGTACTTTGACCTAGTGGCACACTAAGCAATGTAGCATGTAGCTTTCATCCCACCATAATGTCTCAGTATTACACAGATTTCCATCACCTACTATGTGCATCTTCTTTCCTAAGTTTCCAATGTTCTCCTTTGCCTCTTTTCTGCCAACCTTCCACCCAAGTTCCTTGCTACTCAGGTCTCCCATTACAAACTTTAGATTCCATTTTGCTATTCGGGCTTCTACTTTTTTGTTGTTGTTGTTGTTTAAACTTCCCTTCCCATCTGACTGATCCTATTTTACCTTTCCACCCTACCCTCAAAATTTCATTTTTTTTTCTGTTTGCAAATATACTGTATGAGAGAACCTAATATATCAAAAGAAACATGGATATTCTTGCCTTTGCTTCCATATAGATCTTATGCCACAAAGCCTTTAAAGTCAAATAACAATCTAGATGCCTGTATTTTCTGTTACAGCACTGCCAATTTTATTGTGCTTTGTCTTTTTTTAATTTCCACAGTATGAGTTGTTCTTCTCTGCTCACATCCTACTGAACATCCTGGCTGTTTGTCCTTAGTAGCTGAAGATGTTGGCACCTTCCTTCCCCCTCCTGTTGCCTTTTGAAGAAAGAAGCCATCGTGAATTTAGCCAGTCAAGTCTTGCACCTTATTTACAAAAACACTGACAGCAAATTGAATGCTGGGAGAATGCAAATAATTGTTTTGTTCTCTAATTTGTTGCTAGTGTCTCTGGGACAATGTCTTAATTAATATTATTTAGTAGTGCTACTTTTGCCGTTGGAATGCTTGCTGGCCAATGGGCAAAACTGGTAAATGCTCGGGGGGGGTTGCCCAGTCACACTATACTTGTGCCTATATTGTCACTTGTGCAGCAGATCCCTTACTTTTAGTGCGCAACCGCATACTGCAAAGCATAAGCGTGTAGTGTTTGAAAAGGTGTATCCGGCAGTTGGCTGCACACTTGTCATTTACCTTAAAGTAACTGGGCCATTCAGTTACTCACAGCTAAATTTTTACATTCGTAAATATAATCTCCATTTTTTAAGTTATCATATTTTAGTCATCATTTGTAATGTACTTCATAAATAGGCTCTAACAGTGATCAAATTGTTTACATTGCCAAACAAATGCAGTATAGGAGGTTAGATTTGTAAGAAGCAAATTGCCTGTTTATTAAGTGGTAGTTTTGCTCATGATGATATTATCAAACTCTGTATTTCAAAATTATTTTAAAGTAACACCCCTGCACCTAAAAACCCTTCTTTATGGTTACTATGTTATCAGGAAATGGAAGGAGTGCATGGCCAAAATGCTTGTCAGATTAAAATAGAAATGACTGTACACCCAAACACTCAATAAACAGGAGATCATAGATACAAGATTGTGAATGCCGCATCCCTTTATTAGCAAAACTTAACATTTGTCTCACTATCATGCAGTATAAACCTCAATTAAACGTCAGTTATAAATAACTCAAAGTGCATTTCTCTCATTGAGCTCTGTTAACCATTACAAAGTCTTTTACAACGCAAAACATAAACTATTTTACAAAAAAATGAATAAAGGAATGGGATCCTCACACCACATTATATGTTAAAATGAAAATGGGCCTTAAACTTATATCAGATGAATCGGCACTTGAAAATCTTTATCCGTTGCGACCCAACTAGGAAATGATACTCAAACTGTCATCCTCTTAGGACTCCCATATGTTTTAGTACCATTAAACCTTTGCTTTTGCTAAGACCCCTCCTGCCAGAGGGTATTTAACGTCCCTTGAGTATACTGGATCCTGCATTAGCGCACTTCTTTCTCCATCCCAATCTTTACATCTGGCTCACAAAACAATCCACTTCCTTGTTCACCATACCCTGGGCGCAACTGACTCCCTAAAGGGACCAAGCTCCCCTCCAAAACAGATGATTAACAATACATTACCATAATCATAATAATAATCAGCGTGGATAATCATAATAATAATCAGCGTATTGCATTTGATATCCAAAAACCCAGTAGTATTCCCAGGGTTTGAGCCCTGCCCAATAAATGTCACCAATCCATAACTTCTGGGTGGCTGTAAACAGTAAAAGAGGTGTACTACTGACAAAATGTTACCTACTCCAGTATCAAATCAGCCTAGCAACTTGCCCCAAACACCAACCTAACTTCCCAAAAACCAAGGCTGCACATTCATCAGTCCTACTCATCCAAGGTAAACTGAGGCATAAGAACAAAACCTGGAGAAGTCCCACCTTCCTATGCAATTTGTAACAATGGTCCCGAGCAAGCTGCTTCCGTGACCACCCCACTTTGGAATAAATAAGAAATGAATTCCCTCTTCTGGAGACCAGGACCAACATAAAGAAAATCCTGAATTAACATACTTCCCTTTTAACCGCACCATTCTGAACCGAGATGCAGAACCCCACTAGGAGGCATTCACCAACAAAATCATCATTTGGAAAACAGCCTAGCATACAAAACATTCTGGCTGAATCAGCAGCAGTGAAAAAAAGGAGACTTTGGCTCTACAAAAAAATATTACTTTGTTCTAGTGCTTCACCTACTGCAGTGTACCACAAGCATTGTAAACCTTGCACCGTTTTTTAATTAATATCATCATGCACTGTCCCCCTTTTGGATAGGGGATACAGAATGTATTCCTATCCCTTTTTGTTTCTTTAGACATAATATACTAAAGGGTAGATTATGCCTGTAGATTATGCAGATAGCAGAGAAGAAAATGGCACACCATATGCCCCACTCTAATGTCTTTATCTAATATTATAGTTACCATCTCAGGGAAGGTAGAATTCTAATATCTAGAAATATCCCCAAAGTATCTCCAGCCAAAAGAGGATTTGAGAAATGTAAAGATGAAGCTCAGCTTTATGTCATCAACTGTGGCAAGGTTTTGATCCTACTATGAGATCTGAGATCTTTCTCATAGCTTGTCAGGGGCTCAGGTTCACACTCACCAATAATCTATTTTACCACTTAAGGCCACTCAGATGGTTTATTTAATAATGGGGTTCATGGCTCTCCAGTATGATACACATGGCTCTACCCATTAAGGGGTTCCCTGCTAATGTAGTTTCTGGGTAATGACATAAAATAGAAATTGGAAACCGGAAAACAATTCTGAGAGTAGCTACTCATCAATATTACTTGAGGTTTTACTCTCAGGCTTTCTCATCCTAGCAAATACCTATGGGCTAATTACAAACAAAAAGCTATAGATTATCATCAATACATTTATAATAGTTACAAGCAAATGAAGTGGTTGCATAAGAGCACCTGAAAAAACAACATAATTATAGAAGTTTGGAATGTTTCAGGGATCCTAAAAATTGTTTCTCAAAAGTGACAGTTTCTTTTAATATGAGGATTATCCCCCTAATGTACTGTCTATGGCCCCAGTGAGGTGAGGGACCCTGCCATGGGCTGAAGCAGTTTATACAGGGATGTGCATTTTACTTCAGGTTTAGTATTGTAAATTCGTATGAAGCTGTAAGTATGGTAGGGCCTAATTTTATACCTTGACCTCATTGCTATGTGATGCATGCTTACTATGTAATGTTTACTCATTGTACTGTGTTGCAGAATATGATGGTGCTTTCTAAATCTATAAATAATAGAGTCCAGCAAAATCTTTGTTCTCTTTGGCTTGCTATTTCAATACATGTTTCAATAAATAAGAAGATAGGCAATGTGATATGATAATGTCTTCAAACTCCTCCAATATTTAGTTTGGGGAAATGGAATAGTTCTTTAAACATAGACTTGTCTTGTTTTATGTAACTATTTGATTAAACACAGGTTTATTTTATGGAAATGTTTCTTGAACCAGATCACAGGTTTGCTTATCACTTCAGCCATCTACCCAACCCCAATGGAGATTTTTTTTAAAATCACAGCCAATTTCACAAAGTCATTAATATATATATATGTCTACATGCTTCTCAGCTTTTTGACTAGGATCAAGTTTAATACCTGTGAGGGAGGGGAGCGAGTGAAGCCAGAGGTGTTTTAAAGCCCCCGAGGACATCCAACCTGGGCTCGTACCGCTCCATGTTTTTGTCTTGGTGAGGGGTAAATCCATTACTTCATGTTGATATATTCATGTGGACTTAAAATTAAGCCTCCAAGCATTTATCTACATGCATTTCTTTCTGCTCCTACACTTACTCTCAATACTTTAGTCAGCCCTCAAAATTTCCTAAGATTTCCCTTTTAAATTAGAAATACAAGTTCACTCAAGGATGGTGGCCCCTGATGTTAGTGGTGGTGGGGGGGCTTCTGAGGGATTGCCCTGGGTCAGCCAAGATATGTCACTGATTACAGTGTAAAGCAAAATGAAACTTGCCCATTCCTGTGGACACAAGCCTTTTTTCAGATATTTTAATATTAACACCGTTAGCTTTCAAACATCCTCTCTGTCAGTGAATTATCTTGCATATCTCTACAAAGCAAATAAACACATTCCAGGCCAAGTTAATCTTCGCTCAGCAGGATGCACACATTGTTATTGTTTATTGTCACGGCCTGTCACCAAATTTAAGTGGCATGACTGGGATGACTGGTGAAAAAAAAAAGACTTATTGCAAAATTAAAATTCCCTTATTTCATACAGTTGACAGGCATTTTTTTGTTATTTGTTTTGTTTTTTTTAAGGTGGTAGGGAGATCCCAAAGATAAAAGCCATTAGACGGCATTGCCTGGCACTACTTCATTAACTGCTCAGCAGGTGGTTGGAGCACCAGTCACCATTTCCCCTTCGTCCTCATTAATAATATTCCAGGGATAATAACAGAATGTTGTAGATGATATCTCTCTCCTAGTGTTTGAACATGTCGGCATGCTGACAGCAGCACACAAGTCTTTTAATCACACCTGATGAAAACTGTGTATTCTCACTGTATAACAATGTTCTTGCGGAGCTGTTCCTATATTGAGTGCTTGGAAAAAGAAAAAAAGGCAAAAATACTTACATTTTTAAGACTATGTCTGCGGGACATAGAAAGTCCTTTGTGGATCATCTTTAGGTTTGGCATCCCAATCGCATTTGATTAGTTATGCTCCAATGTACATTTCTATTGTGTTCTTACTAGTTACCAGGAAAGTATTCAAAATGATCTATTCAGACTTGGGCTGGTGATGACTAGGCAGACTTGGTACTTTGACGTAAGTGCCAAATGATGTAAGTGGGTGGCAGCTTCTGGAGCAGCATATTGGATGAGTATGGAGCACTCGGTTAGTAGTCCATCGAGCATTTGTCAGTGTGCCAGATGGCATGTGTATTATTAATGTTTGAAAATTTCATTTCAAAATTTCCTGTTTTTTTCCATTGAACTTTGAGATTTAAAAGAAAAAAAAGTCTCTCCAAAAATTGACCTCCCAGAATATTTCACTAGCTTTACATTGTGCTTTGAAGTGCACATTCAAAGCTTGCAAAGGGGGGTTAAGCATAAATTAATGAATTAATTAATTAAATCCGAAGTATGCATAACTTGTGTTTTTTGGTTTGCCAGTCAGTGTCATTCATTTAAAAAGGGGCCTGATTTACTTTATGCAAACTGAGGGATTTGTATAAAATGTGACAGAAGTAACATATCAATGCATTTCTTGCCCTGATGTTATCCCCTCCCCCACCACCCTTACAAGGGAACCTAAACCAGCTACCACCAAAGAAGAATAGTAATTTGATTAAAAAAAAAGTAAGAATACTCATCCAAATCCTACATATAAGTGATATAAAGTTAGTAAGTTACTAATTAGGTTGACCAGATGTTCCAATTTTCAGAAAATGGACCCTGAATGATATTTCAAATTGATTGTATTTGCATAATTCCAATTCACATTTATATTGTAAGAGTGCAATTTCTAATTTAGGCTGTACAGATACGATAAGATTTTCTATGTCATATTTGCCACTTAACAGCTTGTCTGTGCCGTCATTGCCCCTTGCTCCCCCCCAGCAAACACTATGGCACACATATGCAAACATCCTCACATAAATTTACACATGCTAACACACACACTGATACTCGCTAACACACACTATATCACACACCACTAACATTTACATGCAAATACACATCCATGGTGATGCACGCTTATACATACACATTCATGCTTACACACACTTATACATACGACATCCATGCTCATGCACACTTATCCATAGACATTCAACCTCACATACACTTATACGTAGACATTCAAGGTCACATACACCTACACATATGCATCCATGCTCACATAAACTTGTACATACACATTCATGCTCATACTTCGTCATCCATGCTCATGCGCACTTCTACATAGACATTCATGCTCACAAATAGTGACTCTATAATAGTCGAGTGGGCATTGCTGGCCATAGAACTGTATGGCGGCACCGCACTGTCTGGTAGTTGAAGGGATTAAACCCCTAATCCTATCATGTTTGGTGTATAAATATATGTTCTGTCGACAATAAACTGAGTTCTGTTTTACCCCTACACTATGTCTCGGCTAGTGCTTGAGGGAATATGAAGGGTTAATCTCTTGAGCACTTAAGCATTCAAGCATTCAAGGCAAGGAAGAGTACTACAGTGGAGTTGCTCAGTCCGAGTACGGGTCTCCGTCACATGCTGCTAAAATGTATTTTCACTGTAGCTCTAGGAATAGCATGATATAGCCCAGTCTTATTATGTCTTGTATTGGAGTGATACTATTTCCTTCACAGGGGAAACCCTCTCTGTAAAGAATGTGAAGAATGTAAATGTCATAATCTTGTATAACTAGTTTGCTGGAATCAATAGCCCCCCCCCCCTTTGGTCCCATTCCATGAAGAATGGTTATTGGACTCAAACATATTAGGTGCATATGGCTTTGCTACTTGGGAAACCATTGCATATACCCAAATCCTCTAATATAACACAGGATGGTGTGTTTATTGGGTTATGGTCTGACATGGATCGGGCTGTTCTAGAAACATAAAGAAACATATTCGGAATGCCCAGACCTCCTAGCTCTTTTATTCTATACTATTATATAACGCATAAAAAAGCTATTTTTTCATGTAACAAATCTGACGCTATAGACAGAAAATTCCACAAACCAGACACATTATTTGTTTATTATATACATATATATTGTTCAGATATATATACATACATATATATTGGGGATTTGTTTTCTTTTTTAATCTGTAAGTAGCACTAGTGCATTGAATTGCAAAGTGTGATATTTAAGAAAACTAACAAATTTGAATAGATGTGGTTATATATTAAAAACAAAAGGCAATATTATAAAAAGATACACAGCTATATTTATTTATTATAATGAGGTAAATAAGGTGTCAGTCCAGAAGTCTCTGCTCTAGAAGTCTCTCACCAACAAACTAATTAGAAAGCCTGATGGAGCTCAGGAAGCCAACTTAGGAAGCAGATGTTAGAGTATTTACAGCTGATAGCAAGGATTCTGTTTGGAGTCTTTACAATTTGGTGATAAATTTACTGGTGTATTAACCCTTTCCGTGGAAGAGTCTTGGTTGAGTCCACATTTGCACGTAAAATAAAAACCTTTGAGGGAAGCCATTGAACAAAGCTTGGGAGCATGTCTATAAAACAGAGCCTCTACAAAGCAACAGAATAATTTCCAATATCTATTTTCCACAGTATATCTAAGATATCTAAGATTTCCACAGTAACGAGTACAACAACAGACATACATGATTGATGGTACTATGTAACAATTATAGAAGCAGATAATGTAAATTAACATGTAGTATGTACTGAAATACAAGCAATAGAAAACGAAATCACAGCTAGCAAAAAAAAAATACACGCACTATTTAAAGTGAATAAATTCACTTTAGTTACAACTCAGACATATAGTTTGGAACATTTTATTCTATGGACAAAATACATCCATAAATGACAGTTTGATATACACAAGTACATGAATGAACATGCACACATATACTCTAATGGGTTGTAAATACACCTTTTTTACTCTACTATTAAACTTGCAAACATGCACTGTATGAGGACCTAGTAAAGAAACTGTACAAGACAACCAAGGCATGAACTCTTCAAAGGAATAACATATATCAAAATAATGATAGTTCTTATATTTCTTAAGTTATTGAAAGTAAAGAAACAATTGTATCACTGCAGAATTCCTTTTGAGTGTTCCTATGTGAAACACTCTGCAGAACTGCTTGGCTGCCCCTATTCCATTTCCATGATCAGTAGGTTAGCTTTTTTGGCTAGAATTAAAAAAAAAAAAATGATAGGAAACTATTGAGATCTATCCTGAGCCCCGGCAACTAGAGAGGACTAGGAGAGGATGAACTGGGAGTGTGTCAACATACACGCCCAATGATATTATGGTAGTGCCATACTGCTAGTCACCATGAAATAGGGCACTACAAAAATAGGAATCCTCAAAAATAGTCAGCATTAGGCAGTACTGTAAACTTCTGAAAATGCTGTTATTTTTTTTCAAAATGACATTATCAACTGTTGTTTAATTTTGTAAATTTCTGTACTACAACTTTACTCCCAAAAAAACACATTAATAGTTTCAGTGCAGCATTAAACGATTTTCTTACACATTTTAGATTTTTATTTATTTTTCAAATGATTAATAAACATACTGCCCAATGTGACGTATAAGGAACATCTTTGAATATGCACCTATAATGGTATGTTTATGTATCCTAATCAATGAACCCTTTTATTACTTTTGGAAGTAAAAGTGATTGAGTCACACATCAATTAAGCCTAACGTTACTAAAGTAACAATAATAAGTTATATGGATGACTGCTTTCACTGTATTGCAATTTTAGTATGGGATCTCAAGTGGGAAAGGTTTGAGGTGCGCACCAAAAACGTTGCAGTTCACTGATGAAAGGAAGTCAAAAGCAACCTTTACACAAACCTGGTCATTTTAAGAATCAGTCCCAGGCTCCTACTAACCAAGCTTGTTTAACCTCGTGTCACATTCTGGGATTTTTGCTTGACCCATAGTTCAGCATTTGTGAATTGCAGTATTAACGCCATGAGCCATTACCAGTCTTTGAAGCAGAAATGAGATCCTGGACATTAATGCTATCCATTCTAACTCTGATAAATTCGACTTGTAGAATATATCATAAAACGTTTCAGAACAAATGTTTTAAATATGTCACCTAAATACTTTAATAAACAGAGTACGGAAGAAACTCAAAAATTAGCCAACATCCTTAAAATACATTTTTGAGACATTTTACTCTTCAATAACTAATATATATATATATATACTTGGATGTCCATGGCCTCCTTTGGGTATCTGGTTAAGACGTTTGCTTTTTTTATAATTAGGTGATATGTTTTATACCTGTTTAAGAACAGTTTGTCCGTTTTTTCCCCCATGAAATATAGTCTGTGTTGTGAAACAGAAACCCTATGTACTGTTAGGTAATTCATTTTGTTAAACATAGAGGAAGGTAATAGTTTGCCCAAGACCAGTGTCAATTTAATTGAACATCCTGTCTAATGTTCTCACCCATTGGGCTGGTCCTATTTCAGTCTGAGTATAATCAATATGTTTTTGTAATGGAGGAATATAATACACTTGTCTTCTGGCAAGTTTGGATTGACATAAGGAGGTATCCAATGGATTTGCCAAATTTAGGGCAGATAAGTGCCTTATTATACTACTGACATAGCTTTTAGCTTGCTAGTAGACAAAAAGTAGATATGTAAGATTTGGATATTTGTCCATATGCTCCCCATTAGATTTAACAGACTGTGAATCATGGCATAAAAGATGGTCAATAAGATATATAGTTGCACATTCTGTGACTGAATCTACCCCTACATTAATTTTAATCCAGTCCTGTGTTTTATATTTTCTGTAAAGTCTATCATTATAGGGGGAAATCATCCTATCATACTAGCCAAAAATAACAGTTGCCCAAAAAATGAAAATGTACTAATTTACAGAAAGTTCTATACATTCCTTTTTTGATCAGAAAAAAAAATGAAAATAATGCTTACATTCAGTCATTGCTCCAAAAAGGATTACCATTTTACCATAATGTTTTTTAACTAGTAAATGTAATATCGAAGGTACCCTTTAATGCCCTTTTCTATTTTGCAAGGCCTAAGTGTCCCTTATATTGTTTTAAATGAAGGTAAACTATAGACAACCCCAGCAGTGTCTATGCTAGTAATGCCACCCAGATGGGAAAAGGTAGGCGGGTTGGAATGACACTAAGCTGCCTCGCATTGCAAATGAAGGTACCTCTATCAAACTGTGAATATGCAGAAATAAACACCTTTTAAATGTCATTTAAAGCCTTTGAAATGCAACTCTTCTGGGAGCTGTGAACACAAAAGCTTAGAGGATAAAGAGAGTGAACCTAAGGTTGATGGGGGTGGGTTAATCAAACTTTAAAAGTAACATAAATAGGTGGAACTTGTACATTAAAACATTGCTGAATGTTGGCTTATAAGTAACACACACACACACACACACACACACACACACACACACACACACACACACACACACATATATATATATATATATATATATATATATATATATATATATATACATATATATATATGTTTTAAAGCAAAATGGCAAATATGTGAATATTGGGTACTTCAGAATGTATTTTTTTATTTTGTTATGGAGAGCCTAGGTTGAATTACATTACCTCTTGAACTTTTTTTTTTAATGAACTCAGCTTTTAATAAACCGAGTGCTGTTGAGTTATGTCAGCATGTTTCACATTTTCTGTCACAAATGTTTTGTGAATCAATTCTATAAAATAACTCTATATTATATTCAGGAGCTGTTTAGTTGTATTTAAAAAAAAAAAAAGATGCAGAGTCTCACTTTGCGGCTTCAGTGGTCTCTGTTTCAAAAAAGGTCCTGTAACTATACATATAGTTACATAGTTACATAGTTACATAGGCTGAAAAAAGACATGCGTCCATCAAGTTCAGCCTTTCCTATATCTGTTAATTTGTTGCTGTTTGATCCAAAAGAAGGCAAAAAAAACCCCGGCTTCGCTCTTTCCAATTTTGCACTAACCAGGGAAAAAAATTCCTTCTTGACCCCAAAATGGCATCTTCTTCTATGTTGGCTTTCAAGGACTTTAGAACCAGAATGTACAAATCAATTCTAAAAGTAGAACCAACCCACAACCATTGTGAGTTTTGTGTAAATAAGTTGATCAGATACAATGTTTGAAGAGTGGTCTTGACATCACAGCAACCAATGGAATGGCCCAGCCAGCAGCAAAAATCTGTTGCATAAAAATTTGCACCATAATTATTTTTTATACAAAAACATAATTGTACCCAGATCATTGCAGAGTATAATGGAATTTTATAGTTTTAACATGTCTTTAGTTTTCCCACAGACTACTTTCCTTATAGTATCACACCGAGGCACTCATCCCTGGAAACTTCCTGTATTTGACCCGGAGTGTCCAAGTAAAATGAGTAAAATGTTGTTTCCTTAGGTCTCTGAGTCATTTTCTTTATTCTTCAAGCAGGGGAACAGTGCTTGATCATGCTCATTCCCAGCTGTGGTTCTGCCAACTTCCAACCCAGTAAGGCTTAACTGGGGCTACCTCGGAATCTACCTATTGCTAGTTCAGGCTCTTTAAGAAACTGCTCACCCAGAAGAGGGGGAGCTCTAGCCAACCCTGAGAAGTTTCCAGGTACAAACGTACTGTGTTATTACCCCTCCCTTTCTTGCAAGATCTACTAGCCCAATATTTAAAATTATACTGTAACCACTAGACCCCATTTCCCTTAACTTGTCTGCTTATAGGGACAAAGTAGTACAATATATGCATTTCAAAAACATTTTCTGTGTTGATCGTTAATTTCTAAATAGTCCCACTTATGTAATCAATATTTGCATTGTGTGTGTTAATTAAATTTGTGTTTGATGCAAGATTGTTGAGAAATAGGGGACAATTATATAAAATAGTCAATATTTTGGTTTGCATATACATATGTGAAACTCCAAAACAACATTGGAAAATACATTTCTGTTAACAGATATCTAAAAGAAAAATACACGTTTTGGCCAAATTTCAAGATAATTTTGCTCGCTGGGGGCAGGCATAAATATGGTGGAAGTGAACAACACCTTTTTCCTTCATGCCTGGGGTTTAGGAAATATGAGCAACATTGTTGTTGGATTTGTACCAAATGTATCATATTGACATTATATTACAGGAGAGGGTTTGATGATTTGGCTCAAGAGAACTAAATGTCTTTTTCATGTTTGATACATTTGAAGTTGTTTCATGATCATTTGTTGTGATCTAGTGATGTGAAGTTATCAAAAAGAACAGAAGACAGATGAGATCACAAACCACATCATAGTCAACCCTATAAATAAGCGATGCGCGAAGTTACATGGTTTAGCCTTACAATTTATGATTTTTTTTTAGGTTTGAAGAAAGAAAATGATAAGCTTCATCACAAATATTTTTGTAGTCTGTATTTTACAAGTGTGTCCTTGATCTGCATTTATCAATATTAACGTTAACTATATAATTGCCTCCTCTTACAAATACACTATATGACCAAAAGTATCTGAACACCCCTCCTAATTTTTGAGTTTAGGTGGTTCAGCCACACTCATTGTTTACAGGAATATAGAATCAAGCACAGAGACAGCCTTCTCTATAGTCAAACATTGGCCTGCTGAAGAGCTCACACAATAAGAACATCATACCAACAGTCAAACACAGTCATGGTAGTGTGATGGCTTTGCTGCTTCAGGATCTGTGTGACAAACCATGACTTCTGCTTTCTACCAGAAAATTCTGAAGTAGAATGTCAAGCCATCAGTATGTGACCTAAAGCTCAAGTGTAGTTGGGTTACCCAGCAGGACAATGATCTGAAGCACACAAGTCCACCTCTGCATGGCTAAAATGAAACAAAATGAAAGTTTTGGAGTGGCCTAGTCAAAGTCCTGACTGGAATCTGATTGAGATGTTGTGGCAGTTCATGCTCAAAAAACATCCAATGTAGCTGAACAAATCTGAAACAGTTAGAACATTTTAGGAAGGGGCAAATACTATTTCACAGCACTGTAGAATACAATGCCCAACAATCTCATATTGGTGCGATGGTCAGGTGTTCACATTTTTTTCTTATACAGTTTATTTCTATGAGTGACAGAGTGAATGAAGGAGAGTAACAACAAATTTCCTTTACAAATGGAAAAAGCCATCTAAACCGGGGCGGAAACAACATTTGTTTGGTTGGTGATGCCACTCTTCATTAAGAAAGTCTTCTTCATAGAATCTCCTTGCCTTGGGAGTAAAAATGAACTATCCCTCCCTCAGTGACACTTCTGGTAGCTCTGATTTAAAGAATCAATTCACCAACAAAAGCTTTTTACTCATGTTTTCTTATATGCATAACTATATAAAATTGTTGGACTTTCTATGGAATCCCTACCAAGTAAAAGGCTGCATTGCACAAGAACCGGTGTGTTCGCCAAGATATGAGATTGTCAGTATGCCAAATGTGGTGTTGGTCTGAAATACAACTATGCCATATAATTAAACCATGGTTAAAAGTTGCCATCCTGTATATGCTATTATTAAGCTAGGAATGTGATCTGAAATGCATCAAAAGAACTAAATTTGATTTCTATTGATTTCATCCAGTAATCCAGTAATTTAGTGATTAAATTAAAGAAAGTTGACACTAGTATTTATTTAATAGTCACAGCACAAAGTGATACAAGTATTGAAGGGGGTATTTTATTATATTTATAAATGATAACAATTAAATAGCCAGATGTGTCTCTGCAAAGTATCAGGATTCCTTTTTAATGTCAACTGTAAAGAATGGTAGTTATTTGGGGTTACCGTCTCACAACATATTACATATAAATGCCACCCTCTTTTCTTCAGAAATATCATGTAAATTGTCCCCATGGTTTCAGTGTGTCTGTGTACGTCCTTTAATTGGACATATGTTCAATTTGCTTCACTAACACCGAGGCCATCAGCATATTGGCTTGCAAAGTGTGAGGATCAACAAGCCTATATTTATCTCCTGATGCCCACAGCAGTCAAATGTGTGAATGCGACAGCTTGTAAACCCTGCTTACACAACTGTTTAGGAAGCTGGTAGAATGTGCTGAGCACTAACGATTTTGTCTCACACCAAGACCAAGCCTGCTTGCATAATTTCAAATAATGCATGTACGTATATTTTTACTTATATAAATAATAATAAGTGCAGTTGTATGAGTAAGACAGTAGTCATACAGACATTATAATCAAGGTACAATAGGCATGCATACATAAAGAAAGGAGGTTCCTGTTCCAGAGAGCTTACAGTCTAATTTAGGGCTGCACAACTCCAATCCTCGAGGTCCACAAACAGGCCATATTATTGCATATGGCAGCTTCAGTACAGCCATCTCAATTAAATTGTAATTAACTGTACACGCCAGTTATATGGACATTAATGCATGCAATAGTTGAGTACCCTTTAAATTGATGCTTTTTTTTCTCTGCAAATACACAGAAGGATTTATCCGGCCCACTCCTTATCTTCCCCCAATGCTAAAAGGGACCAGGGAAAACAGCTATAAGACTGAGTTGCTGTAATCAACATGGGAAAGTGCAAAAAAAACAGCTGTAGTTGAGCCATGTGTTAGGACCCGGCAAATTTAAACAATGCCTTTGAGGTATAATTATACCTCAAATATATTGCTTGAATTTGCTTGGTCCGAACACATAACTAAAGCTGTTTGTTATGGTAGTAGATGGGGACAGACTGAATGTGAGCGATTATTTAAAAGTTAAAGTCATAAGTGAGCAACGAGCATGTGGAGAAGGAAATATACTGGTACTATAAGCTAAAGGACAAAATCAGTTTATCAATGGAGAACAAAGGGACTTCTAGAACTGGGCTTTGGGGTACACCAACTGAGAGGGAGACAGGTCCAGAAGGGTTAGCAAAGAGTAGTGCCCCTTGGATTTAGCATCAAATCGGCCACTTTAATAATAGCAGTCTCAGTCGAGTGTCGTAGCATAATCAGTATTGAAGAAAGTTAGTCAGCTGGGTAAATACAAGCCTTTTAATAATTATTGAGTTGAGAGGAATAATGATATGGGACAGTGGTTTGACAGACTAGCACAGCCTAGGGAGGGCTTTTACCACGTATTGTTAGTACGAGAGTGGATTCGAGAGATCGGGTGACTTGGGATGGAATAGGATCAAGAAGGAAAAAGGGAAAACCTCTTTAATTTTATAGGAATAAAGTCAAAGGAAGGGTGGGAAAACAAGGGAGAATGTGCAGAGTACCGAAGAGGCAATTAGAATTGTAAGGGAAAAAGGGGAAAAGGAAATAAAGTACTGTTTGTAGGTTAGACTTGGGCTCATTGCATTAAGCTATTCATTTTTATTGAGTGTCAGTTAACTTGAAAAATGTTTGGCTTTGGAAAAAGAAGCCGAAGTTGTTTTTTTTTTTGAATGCCATGAATTTTGCGAAAATTTTACAAGGATTTATAACCAGAAAAGGTGCTAGATTATAAATATGCATCTATTAATATTCACGGTATAAATATACCCAAAACAAGATGGATATTTAATGATTTGCTCCAAAAAGAAAGAATTTAAGTAGTTCATTCAGGAGAACCATTGAAGTAACAAAATTCACTTCACCAGCTATCATTCAGGCCTCAATGAATCTGAAAAAAGCAAAGATGAGTTGCAATAACAATCTCGAGAACTAGTAGAGGTTAAATATCAATACTTAGATACAGAGGGCTGCTATATAATAGTTGTCTTTAAAATTTAAAATAAACTATTTACTTTTGTTAATATATACAGTATCTTCATAATATAACTCAGATTACTTTACTATCTGAGATTCTGAAAAGGGTTAATAAGGTTTTTGAAGGTATTATAATTCTGGTGGAAGATTTTAATTGTATCTCCAACCCGAAGATGAAAAGGTTTCCAAGGTAAAGGAGGCAGATTGAAAAATTATTAAGCAAGCTAAAGCACTAAACCTTATGATAAGAAATGTAATCTCTATGATATAAGAGAAGGATTTTTCTTTCCGCCTATTCCAAAGTTGACATGGTCCTAGGAAATCTAATATAGAGCGAGAGTTAATAAAATCAATATTAAACCTTTTTTTATGGTCAGACCTTCATTTAATCCACGTGGAAATTAAAGATGCTCTCAAATGCAAGTCTAATACAACATGGCCTTCAGATTAATGTGACCAGATTTTTTAAATGAAATCCGGGGCCCCTTTTTTTAAAATTGGAAAAATGGTAATAAACTATTTTATAAGCATATTTTCTTCAAACTATATATGCAGTGTATTTGGTATGTGTTTCTGAAGTCACTGTATGATATATATACGTTATTTCTCACATTTTATCCATGAGGTAAAAAAAAAATACTTCGTTTGGGCAGGTGCTGATTTTGAGATTTTGATGGCCTTA
Organism: Spea bombifrons; assembly: GCF_027358695.1. Taxonomy (NCBI): domain Eukaryota; kingdom Metazoa; phylum Chordata; class Amphibia; order Anura; family Pelobatidae; genus Spea; species Spea bombifrons. The sequence continues at coordinate 16,650,658 of NC_071093.1, read as the reverse complement.
TTTATGGAAATAATTAAAATAGACAGAATCTTAACTCCTCAGCATCCATGTGTACTGGATAAAGATGATATAACTGCTAGGCAGATAATATAGGATACAATGTGATGGGATTGTACATCAGTACACTAAAAAAAAGTCATCATACACCCGACGCTTAAAGCCTCAATTTAGTAACACTAATACTTTTAAATAAAATATGCAGAATGAAATGGAGTAAATAACACAAAACCTTTACTTTTGCTTTCACTGATTTCTGGGCCTAGAGTGTGTTGTCCTCTGAAGTGACTACAAATTCAGGAGGGTGTTTTATCTCTGGATAAGTAAAAATTAAATAGTTCAATTTATTCCTGCAGTAAGTAAAGTGCCAGGAAACAGATGACCAAACACAAGACAGGCTCTGCCACCCCAACAGTCAAACACACACACCAGGACAGGCTCTGCCACACTGACACCCAAACACACACACACCAGGACAGACTCTAGCACACTGACACCCAGACACACACACACCAGGACCGGCTCTGCCAAACCGACATCCAAACACACACCAGGACAGGCTCTGCCACACTGACACCCACATCCGGATGGGCTAAGCTACAATAAAAAAAAAGCTAAGGGCAAATATCCTCCTGATCCTTAAGCAGGGTAAGTGCTCAACTGAAGTCTCCAATTATCTGAGACAGGCCCCTCTTAACCCTAGCACTAGATGCAGAAAAGGCTTTGGTTAGGGTTAATTGGAACTTTATGAATCAGAATCTATTTCCCTTTGATTTGAACGGATGGATACATAGAGCGATTATGGATCTCTCTACAAGCCCCTCGGCCAGAACAGTGGGGTTTTAATCTATGTTCGGCCTGGATCATTCCTAATAATGGAACATGGCAGGGATGTCCCTTATACCCTATTTTATACATTCTCTCAATTGAGCCATTAGCATCTAAATGAAACAAAATAAACACATAAAAGGTTTTCCATTAAAGCACGATGAAGTAAAAATCTCATTTTATGCCGATGATTCTTATCACAGGCCCTGAGAAGTCCTTATTCAATCTTATGGAAGAGCTTGCATTATATAGTAACAGCTCAACTTTCCAACTCAATTTAGAGAAGTCAACTGTGCAATTTAATTCAACACCTCTTAACAGCTGATAGGAAATATTTTAAATCATTATAAATGTAACAGCCCTTCAGGTCTTAAATATTTGGGGATTAAAATTATAAAAAATATTGAAAAAGTGATGAAGGTAAATATCTTAACCCTGCTTAAACAGACCAAAAGTGACTTGACGGATTGGAGACCTCTCAAAATATTGTGGCGGGGAAGGCTTAACATTTTTAAAGTCTAGCCTAAAATGAAATATCTATCTTTTTTCATTTGGAACATTTATATACAATAAATGTATTTTATGTCCGATTATACCAATCTGGGACCTAATCAAAGCAAGGCTTTGATGTCAGCAATTGTGTTTTTGACTTTCTTCAAGTCAACATTGAATTTAACTTGGGAAATCTATGTATTGAAGCTATGGTCTAATACAAAGAAATTTGTGATTCATGTCCTTTTAATAAGATAAAAACCTTTTGGAGAAATATAAGTACACAGGTCCCATAGATTCATATAATATTTAACAATCAATCTTTTAATATACCGTAATAAGATAAAAAAAAGTTTTAACCTTATGTACAAATTTAGTTACATTTGGGTTGTTTTAAGAATGATGCTTCTAAACTGCAGACTGCAAACTTGGGAACAATAACTGAATATATCTTAATAGGTGAATTGTATAATGCTTTTGTTAAAACCACTAAGCCTTTCCTAATTGAACTTGTACTCGTGTAACACATGACACCGGGTTGGATTTATTAAATAAATGCTGCAACATTTTCTTTATTAGATAATATATTGATATATTTAGCCATCTGTATAATCTAACCCACAAACCATAACTACTTAAAACTCCCACCTAAAACATGGTGTTGCCTATTTCACCCTGCCAGGTACCACCGGTCATTTAAAATAACACCGTAGTTCGGGTTTAACAGTTAGTTCAGTAACATCTTGTTTTCGAAACCTAGGGACAGAGAGGGATAAACTCTCTTAGCTGCACTCTTACTGATATAGTTCTAAACACACCCACTTTGTAGCTCGAACTACAGCACTCCTCCATAACCTCTTTTCTCCTGATAGGCAGAATTCTCCCATCACCTAAGGTAGCGTGCTTGAGGTCATGGCCAGGTCATTTACCCCTTTGTAACTCCAGAGGTCTCTTTATATTCTACATGGACACAAGCTCAACATTGATCTTATTTGATGTTCATTGGTCCAGAATCATCCACTATGAGCATTAGAAGCATAAAAAATCCGTTCTGTTTTATTAAACACATGGCCAAGTAATAACAAAGATTATTGTGTCAGCGTCTTCACAAAGATACCAAATCTGTGTTTAGGCTGGCAATATATTGCCTCCAGATAAAAACAAAATACAGGGCAAGAGGTGAAAGCAGACTGGTGTTAGGAGTTAGCTGTGTGTCACATTGCATTATAATTATTAGATTAAACCTTTCTCAGAAGCTGTTCCTGCAGTTGATTAACAGGCTCCTTAACAATGCTGTGATTATGTGCCGTTTAAGTGGAAGTGTACCCTGAAGGACAATTTACATTTGTAAGGCCCTCTTCTGGCATTACCTGGGGCCTTTTCCCAAAGTTAATGTACAATAGAAATTTTTACATAGCTGATTTACAGATGGTTGATGTGTTTCTGTTAAGTTCTGCTTTTATAATCCCGACAGCCCTAATAATGTGTTATTCTATCATTTAAAAGATCTTGCCTTCCTTTCACATCTAAGCAAAATACTTAATTTTTGGGACATTTCTTATTACACAATAAAGGCAGTCAAATAAGTAAGAAACGCATGTTATGTGCATAGGTTTTCATTATTTTAAATTGATTTTCCACATTTCTTTAATTTTAATTTAATTTTCACATTGTATTATGAAGACATTTTTTTCATTTTTCAATGGATGGACAGTTCACTTTTCACATGGCTCCAATAAGCTTGGGGAAGCCTTAACCAAAGAAACAGTATTAGGCGTGAGTTTTGAACAAAGCAGTCTGTTCAAGTTTTTAACAATATCCCTTCTTTAAAGAAATACCCACAAATAATTTTGGAAAACCAGTAGTTTGTCTGTGGGCTAATTGATCCATTTAAAACTATACAACCCCCCCCCCCCCAAAAAAAAATGAAATCATAAATGTGCATAGAAACATAGAATCCGATGATAGATAAAAACTATTGAGCCCATTTAGTCTATGCGTTTTTCTCGCTGTAAAAAATCAACCTTAAATAAGTCCTTGGTCATGTCTTAGATTCAGGATTGCCATATGCCTATCTCATTCATATTTAAATTCCCTTACAGTATGAACCTCTACCACTTCTGCTGGGAGACTATTCCACTTATCTACCAACCTTTCAGTAAAGAAAAAGGTCATTAATCACATTGGAAATGCTACTCTGACATCCCTTTATTGCCACTTGTGAAGCAGGTCCTGTGTTTAGTGCACAGCTTCAGGCTTAGTTCATGTGGCCACACACTTCAAAGGTGTAAGAACATAGAGTGCAACCACATATAGCCAGCAGATGGCCACACGTATGTCGATTATCGTTCACTGGCTTTGAAAAGGAAGAGTCTCAGAGTCAGCTAATTTGTTCAAGTTCTCCGCTATGATAATGAAGGAACCAAAAGCAGAGCTATTGTGGGAATAACTCATTACTTATTTTAAAAAGATGTGAAGTCTGTGAATAGACCTTTTGCCAATGTCAAATGCTTTCACGTGAAACTCAGGGAAAGAAAAAAAAATGCCATTACATGAATTCCATGAAGAAAGCCAAATTAACATCAAACAAGCTGCAGGATTGTTAATATTCATGGACTGTAATGAAGCATAAGGTGAAATGTGTGGTCACTAAGATGCAAATCACTTGGCAAACAGCCTATTGTTTTCCTAATCTCTATTGTTGTAAAAATGTTGGAAGACTTGAGAATGCTTGCCATGTGCAAATTGGAGAGATAACTGTTGACCAAGTTAGGAAAATAGTAGAATTGTTTACAGCAGGTGTAAATTGCAATTATATATTTATACAAGTGTTCAGTAAAGAGTAAAGGGAAAATTGGCAGGAGAGTTGTGGTTTCAACTCCCTTCGCCATTCATTTGAAGCGCCAAGACTGGCAAGTTTCTACCGCGAGAAGGGATGAATTGGCCCTGCTTAATGCATAATTCACCAAGAAAACTTAGAATTTAAGAAAACTCACTCATTTAATTATGACTTACACAGGGCCAGCAAAGCTCCTAGGGTTGGTCCTATGAAGTGTATAGGGAAGCTAAAGAGTTAAAACCAAAACTCTCCTGTCAACTCTGCCTTTATTGAATTTACCAAATATCCTTCGGCTCACATGTCAGAGGCCTGCTGTGCTGGTATTCCATATGCTGGATAATCATTTTGTAATATTTATTATAGGATTCATGTTACTATGTAGTAAAAATGTTAGCAATAGTAAAGTTTTTTTAAAAAATAAAATGTATCGTATCTCAGTCTTGACTCCTAAAATGGATGTTATTCATCTTCTTATTTATTATATTTTTACAGGTATGCATATGAGAGAACGTTTCTACTTCCTATGAATATAATGCCCATCCCTATACCTTTTTTGGGGGGTAGGGGTTGGATTTACTTATCCACTAACAAGTAATTTCTCTTGCATTCCTTCATTCCCCTCCCTCTGTGACATCTTTATTCTCCACCTCGTGTGACCACTTCACATATTTATTAATCTTTGCTCATCTCCTCAGGGCAAACATGTTAAAGATCATAATCATTCATCTACTGGAAAAACCTAACTAGGGAAGACAATAATCCCCTCCATTATAGCCCTTGTCAACCTGTCTCTTAATGATAAATGTTGATGTTGATCTGGCTTGAAAATATGGAACCCTCAGTTGTCTATGCATTAGCTTTGTCCAGGGTTGCATGGAGTATAAGCTTATATATGCTTGCATGCCTTTAATTATAATAGATTAAGTAAAGTTGCACGCCTTTTACATAATGGAGGGCTTACATCATATGCCCAAAGGGCAAGTCCAAACACATGACCTTATTATACAGTGTCCCAAAACATATTTGGCAGACATGGTCAATGCATACTATGCACTATTCTGCATGTAAAGATCAGAAAATGCATAGGTTTACTGAAGGAAGAACTAAGTTAATGTATTTAACCGACTGAGTAACTGAAATAATAAACCAGGAAGGAACAGTAGATATAGCCTATTTGGATTTCAGGAAGGTATACTGATAAAATACTGATAATTAGTATATAATTACAATAAATAATAAATGATTATGATATTGAACTGTTTGGGTATGGAAGTTAAACTAGGGACAGAATGTTGTAGTTAATGGTTCTGGTACCAGAAGGGAACCTCAAGGATAGGTATTTTGTCCCATACAGGTTTATTATTTTTATTAGTGATATTACAAAAGATCTTAATGGTAAGGTACGTATTTTTTGCAAAATATTCAAAGGTCTGCAACAGGGAAGACAGAGTGGAACATGTCAAATGGCAAGTGATTTAGGTAAATTGGTAGAATGGTCAAGAGTGTGGCAGCTGCAGGTTAATGTTAATAAATGTAAAATAATACACTTGGGATACTAAAATTTACAAGGCAGAATATAGCATTACGGAGCTGTTCTGTCAGTGATAACACGAAAAAGGGACTTGGAAATAATTATTTTTAATAGGGGCATAAAGGTAAGCAGACAATGCAAAGTTGCAACTTTTTAACTATAACAAACTTTTCATTTGTTCTGCTTTTATTTCAGCCTTGAGAGTCATAGACATGCCAGCTATAAAGGCCGTGTTTTGTACTATATGGCTCTTTCCCAGAATTAGCAACTAATGTCAGTTTAGTCCATGTACTAAATGTGAGGACAGCATGAAAATACTCATGCAGAATAGCCTAAATCACCTAAACATATCATTAAGTATGTGTCCTGATTTTACCTTGACATCTTGGGACACATGTAACAAGATAATATTTATATTAATTGCTGGCACAGTAAACCATTTCCCTGATAATTCATGGGGAGTTAGGGTTGCACAACTCAGTCTAGTATCCTGCCCATGCATCTTTAGGACACATAAAGTTCTATGACCACTGCCAAAAGCTACTGAAGTGCAGCTTTGTGTCACATGTGGGCGAGGAACAGTATATATACCTAATTAATATCAGTGACATCACAAGACGCATACTAAAGGAGAATAAGAAGGCTTTGGGTCTGGTATAGAGGAACCATCTCAATTAGCTGGGTTGTTGGGCCTTTATATATACCGGTATATACATACCTATGTGGCCGCATAATATCCTGCTGTTTTTTGTATAAGATAAGTAACTAACACAAACTCATTATCACAGCAAGCAAATACTGTAGCAATATCTCACTAGATTTTTATATTATTTGCATATAGACCAGCCTGGAAAAATATCCCTGACAAGTCAGCGGCTAGAATTACTTTTCATGTAAGAGACCCTCTGCAGGCTGATCACAGGTACTGAGATCAGCAATACAGGGGAATTTATCCCTGCTTACTGGTCACTTAGGTTTAAAAAATAAAAGATAGAAACAAAGTTTCAGAGACATCATAAGTAGTACATCGTGATTCTGAGATCTGTGGGGTCTTTAAAGACCCAAAAGCATGCCCAGTCAAAAAACCTTAAAAAAGTAAATAATAAATAATAAATGCAAAAATTGTTAAAATATGTAAAAATCATACTATATTAAGTTCTAGACGATTTCTATCTCCATGATACACCCCCAGCCATGTAGGTAATATTCTTGCCTCATTTACGGACTCTGTTTCTAGATTACTTTTTGGGTCGCTGTAACACTCAAGAACGCTATGGAATGTACTGTTTTGCCACTGTGAGCGGCATCTTTATTGTATATGTTGTACCATGTACTTCGCCTGTTGATACAAGATGTCAATTGTTACTTTTACTCCTGCGATTTTGTACTGTTTCCTTTTACCAAATGTGCAATAAACGGAGAATTGAAAAAAAAAAAATGTAAAAATTAGTGTCCAAACACTTCGTACCCCTACAAATATACCTTTTAAATATCCCTTTGTAATGTAAGGGAGTATATATATATGTATATATATATATATATATATATATGTGATATGTTATACTTACAAAAATGCTATAAAAAGAAAGACCTATGTGTCCCTGAAAAAAATATAAACTGAGAAAAATGTAAAAGCTTAACCACTATGGTAGAACCCCACCCCCAGTCATAAGGGGTTAAACAGAAGTCTGCACCTACTCCAGACAGAAAGTGCCCATGGAACAAACCACTTGAGATAGGGGGAGGTGGAATCTATTCGCCTAGGATTTACCTAACTTTCCCTGCAGTTTTTTCTGCCTCTGTTCATGCTGTGAAACACAAGGGTTAGCCAGATCACTGAAAGACAATCACTGGGGAAAGGGTCAGCTGCAGAAGTGCCCAAAGGGTGTCTGATTCCTGGGCAGCTGCTCCTTTGGCTCTGGTATAAAGACAGCCTTTAAACCATAAAGGGATGGTTTGTTAGCTCCTTATATGCTTAGGGGCTGATATTCAAAAATATTTGCGATTTAAATGTGGATTTATCATCTACACAGCTTGCTATCTAATGGTTTTAGAGATGTTTGATTTTAAATGTAGGGGGCTATTTTATCTCAACAGAGCGGAATCCTGTAACGTTTTCAGCAACCCAATACGAACCAATAGACAGGAATAACTTACACTCTGCAAAATAGCATTGCGTCGTTATTACAGTGATTGTAAAATCTAAAGATGTTTCAACAACAACTAAAAATAAAATACTGTCTTTCTGTCCAAAGTTTAGTCTGATAAAAAAAAAACTCAATTAGTTATCAGATTGGAACAGAATACAAAGTTGCAAGATGTAAAGTATATGTTTTGAAATCTCTATCTGTGTATGTGACATGTAATATGTAATTATGCAGTATGTACATATGTTTCTGTGTGATATTACAGTCTGTTATTAAAATGTGTATAAGAAACATATCATTTTAGCCCATTAACATCTGAAGTTTATCCGAGCAATTTGTTTTTTAAACAGTGTTTACCGTTCAGTTATAATCTACTGCACAGAGAAGATACCCAAATGCCTTAGGTTCATACAGTATGAGTTAGGCACCAAGTGGAAACCTAATTTCAGTTCTGATAACAGTGTCAATATCAAGAATATTTGGAATAAAATGTAATTTTCTGTATAGAATATCTACTTAAAGGAACAGTGTATGGTCGATTTTAAAAAATATTCTTTATGACTTTTGCCTAAATTATTCATATTACTTTTATTTCTGTTTTATTCTTTTGGGAAAAATGATTCCTGGCGCATAGGTTATAGTAAAAGTATATTTACAAGTGCCCAGAAACTCAGAAATTCTGTTCATTAATTAGCAAGTCAAACAACCACTTAGTGCCATTAATCCACGTAGATACTGTGAAACTCCCTCAGTGTTTAGTTAAGCTAAAACAAGAAACTCTAAATATTTCTTAGACTTTAAGAAGCATTCCTCTGTTAACCAGAATTCACATAAAGCATGTCTTATACTATGGAACAAATGTTTAAATTGGACCATAACATGTTATGTGGCTATATACTATAATTTTATTGGGTTTTTAACATATATTGTTAGGTGGGGCTTACTTTTAATTTGTAGTCCTATAAAGGACCATATGACTTATTCTATAAAATAATGCAATTATTGTTGTATTGTGAGGGGTTTGTAGTATAAAACATGGAAATTAAAACCAGCACAGGAGGGAAACATCACTCAGCATTCACCCTAAATAACCTTGGGCATTTCAGAAATCTGACATTGTTCTTTTTCTTTCTGTGTTTTGCATCATTCGTTTTTTTAGAGGAGGCAGGAAATCCATAGGACCTGAAGCGTGTCACCTTATCCAGACCTCTGTGTTTCATTGCATTGGGTGTCCTATCTGAGACAGCTGCCCATCCACCTTTGATGATGCTTGGATGAGCTACAAGCTGTAGTGAGGTGCTCTCTGACATACCCAGACCATTCCCTCTACCCTCTTAGTCTCTTCACTATGAGGCAAAGCAACACATTGCCAAGATCACTAACAAAAAAGTATTTGATTAGTTGTAAATTTATTTTCAAAGAAACCTCGAAGATTTCCAAAGCTCATATCGTATGTAAAAGGTATCACATACTACTAATGGTATTATTATTATATATTATTATAATATATATGATGTGCTAAACATTTTACGGCAGAGGAAATTTAGCGGATACTACTTAAATATAAACTGTGAACACACGTTCATACATTAGAAGACTGTATTCATATCAGCCTTAGGCCTTAAACAGGAGAGAGTATACAAAAACTATATGGGAAGTATGATAAGTTGAGATTGCCTTTTCACGCATGCCTTGTTCACACGTCTTCACTAAGGTAACATTTTTTTGCTGTTGGTTGTAGTGACCCAAACATGCAGATGCACATTAAATGTGGATGAATATGAAGTAACATTGTCCTACCTTTTTAGTGCAATAAACATAAAGGACCCATGCAATGAGGGTTACAATCAAAAGACCTATATTTAATATAAAGTTATGTGTATGACACTGGGGCCACTTATTCCTTCCCAACCCAGGGGAGGGGCATCAGGGCAAGAAATGTATTGTTATATGAAATAGTTTTGCCACAGACCTTGCCTTTCAAAATATCTGAAACCACATATCTCAAGAATAATCGTATTGACTGAAAATACAAAGTGCACAAGATACACATAGTTTTGAAGACAGGTTTCATGGAAAGCAGTATAAGTGGCAATTTCCTTTTAATGTGCAAATCACACACAACTCGCTGTGTAAGCAAATAGAACCCAATGTAGCTAATGGGGTTAATTACTGCATTAGGTGTGAAACTAAAAGTGAGTGTTGTCTGTATGCCATACTCTTGTGGTCTAGAAGCATATATATGTGCAGCATGTATGATTATTATTATGTTGTATTTATTTAGCTCCAACAATATACACAGCTTCTTACAATACATATATTAAAGGGCTATGACAAGGCTAGAATTGACAGACTAAGACAAACGGATACATTAGGCAGAGATGGTGTTCAAGAATTGTGTTATTACGCATGGTGGAACAACCAACAGGAAGCAAGAATCTCAAAAACTACCAAAGCGCTAGGTCCTTTGTAAGCCTATGTACACAGTTACTTAGAGAAGTACTTCCTTGTAGTTACAGACATGCACTCTCTCACAGTCTTGTGTAGCATGGAATATTTTTTTCCCTTTTAATGTTACATATGATTTTGCATAGGATTGTTCAATTAGGTTCTACAATCCTGAAAAAACTGGCTTTGCAACTTTTACTTTGGTAGGCAAGAAAGTATTTACCTTGGGTGCTGACCTAGGGCAGTGCCCCCCAGCTGCCCCCTCTACTGCCTCGTCCTTACTGTGGAGCACCGAGATATGATGTCATATCCCAGCACTCAGTGTATTAATGGCTTTTAAGCAAATGGCCTATATACAGATCTTAACAAGGAAGTAAAATTAGGAAGCAAGCACATATACTGTATGAGACAGACACTGATTCTATGTGTTACAGAACCAAAAGGTCATTACCATGTTAAACAAATCAAAACATTAAAACAATTGAATGTAGGATGTAAGAGGTCTGATTACTAAGATCGGGACATAATCATGCATTTAAAATAAACACAGGAAACTTTAATTATTCTACCTAGTATGATGTTAATCTGATTATTTGTTCCACCAGAATTAGCACCCAGATAATTTAATTCATTATACAAACAAAATTCACACCCTAACAAACTGGTTAATGGAATAAATAGAACTTAATTATAGAGAACACAGATGAAAGTCATGTTAAACAATGATGATAACAAACAAGAGGACAATATTACATACGAACAGAGGAAGAAGGATATTGAGTATCGCTCTGGGTAAAACTGATTAATTCATACCGCTATCCCCTGACTAATATTTTGTGCTAAGCTTATTCTTCTACAGACATCCTTCAAAATGTTGTTGTAAAAACTGATGTATGTTATCACGTCCCTGGGGCAGGGCTGTACTCATATCATATCTGTACTTTCGTAAAATGACCATACCCCCAGCATATGGTATTGGGAAAAGTATACCGGTCAACCTCTCCAATAAAGAATGCAGATTAAACTATTTTGTGAGTACTTTAATATGCATTCATTAAACCGGCAGAAAAAATAACCTCTAGAAGAACAACACCCCCTCTATGGAGGGGGCAACGTATTGACTGTGCATGTAAGCAGTTTTTACAGAGAAGAAAGACCATAAAGAAATTAGATGAGAGAGCTGGGCACGGGCACCAGGTTAAATAAGATCAGTGGAGCTAGCTTTTCCATGCTACAGATAATGAGGTTGCAATGGAAACCTATACAGATCCATACTCTATGGATTTTATAACTTCATTCAGAAAGCACACTTACTAAGCCTCAGTTTTGCTTTGAAGAACCTTGTCCTACTACATCAGGTATCATAATTCTAGGTCTGAGATAAGACCCATCTGTGAAAATAGAAAATGGTTTCAAGGCCATTAGTTTTCCCAACTATGTTACAATAGCTATGTAAGGGATAATGATATATCTATAGCTGTGTTGTGTTTTATTATCTGAATATTCCTTGTATAGCAAACATAATGGTGTACAATGTTTACTATACAAGGATATTCAGATAATTATATACAACAGAAATATCACTATCCCTTACATAGCTATTGACACATTGTTTGGGGCAGCCAGCAAGAATGAAATAAGTCTGTTGGCAACTATTGGGCAATATATATTTGTTACTGATTCTGGGGCAAGGGTTGAAAAGTGACTTTAAGCAAATAATAGAATGCTCCACAATCCACAGGAACATTCCTTTAGTTGCTATGATGATAAGGCTACATCCAAATGTTTTGCCTCAGAATCACTTTATAGACACAAGCGCAATATGCTTCCTACATTACATTCATTAATAAAGCGCCGGCAGATTCTGCAGCGCTGTTACAGTCAGAAGAAAAATTTAGAAACACATACAATAACACATACAATAACAAACTGGTGCAAAGCAGAAGAGGGCCCTGCTCTTGTGAGTTTACAATCTAGTAGGATCAAGCAGAGATGGACAAGCTACTTAAAACGTTTTCACTGCAAAGCCATAACAACTAGATTCCTGGTATTCTATTAACAGATGGACTCGGCTATAGAAGCCATGGAATATGGTTTTATTGGATAATGCAGAAGCAGCAACCTCCTGAAACTAAGCTGACCGACTCTCAGGATTATTTATACCGTGTAAAGGAATATTTTCACCATTTTTAGAAAAGAATATCACTGGGTCTGATAATCAGACTTCTATCTTTTGAAAACATGGACATCTGGTTACCTGAGTCACAGTTGCTCTCACCTCTTTAGTATGTCCGTGACATATAGTGCTTGTAAAAATAACTTTTATTATCCTAAACTAAGTTAGATTTCAATGCTCACCAGAATATATGCATTTGTTGTTTTGTAGTGTTTCTATCCAGAGTCCCCTGGTGGTGCCTGGTTAGCATATGTTTGTAACAGTCAATGCAGCTTAAAGAATAAATCCCTTAGAATAGAATGGTTGTAGTGCATTACAATGCATGTTTTCTAAGGTTTATGGAGAGGGGCAGGAGACTGCCTTGCATACCCCAGGGTCCTTACAGAACTGTTTGTCCACTGGGGAAAGGTCTTCCTACTTCATGCCCTTGGGGGTCTGCCTTTACTGGGAAATCTTTATCAATGTGAAATACGAGCCAGTCAACTGATCACAGGGTGCCAGATAACCTTGCATAACCCCATCTCAAACTCCATGCCATAGTAAATCAGTCAATCTGCTCTTTCATTTGCTAAATACCACCAAAACCTCTCTGCATTTTCTATCCCCATCACCATAGCATTCCCATTCTTCTCTATTTCTTACTTACTTTATTTGCATTTTTGACCTCCTTTGCCGATTAGACTGCCTAATGCATGGGGCTCAGTGAGCTTATCATTTGCACTTTTATAACAGGGTGCCAGCACTGAATAAATGACCCTAATCCTAATTTAAAACCAACAGGTCATATTAATTGCTTTTAATCTCAGTCTATTTAAGCTTTTGAGTACCGTTACTTGTAGTTGCTTTACACAATCATTTGGATCTTAACCTAAACAAGACAAGGGCAATCAATGTATTCATAAATGTTAATGCAATATAAGTCAATGCAACTACAATGTAACAGTCATGATGGTTATTGGCTAATAGACTATGGACTAAAAAACATGGCCTAGTCACCATCTGTACTTATCCATGTGCAAAAAGTTGCAACAAAGTGGGATTATAACAGACACATGAAAAATATTTTTTATTGTTTTAAAATCCCTAGTCTCATTATGAATTTCACATTTTATTGAATGTTCCTTCCATGAAGAAGGGTTAAAAAGAGCAAAAAAATAAAATACCATGGATTTTGTGAGCCGTGATGTGAGAGCTGGTGTCTGGGGAAAGTCTACACCAGCTTGACATAGCTCAAACTCAGTGGCATGGAAAAAGCTTTAAGGGTATACTCATCAAACCTACATTGCTAAAGTTTATGTGCCATATCCACAGTTCCAAGGCGTGTCAGAAGCAATCAGCCATCAATATAAAGCTATGCATGCCAGTGGTAGTCTAACGGGTAGCCAGAAGGTTAACAGATCTAAATACCCCAAAATACACATGTTTTTGAGGCCCCATCCTGTCTGTCTTATGACAAATTCATATTTTTCAGTAGGTCTGGTCCAATATTTAACGCTGAAAAGAATCCCAGCACTCCAAACAGCTTCTAATCCTTAGGTTACTTTATTTAGAGAAAGCAAAACAAAAAAAGCAATGTTTCGGCCAAACAGAGCCTTTTCCTGCTAGCACTAGTTGAGTGCTGAACCATTTTTACTTTTTTAATGGTAAGTCATTAACTTAACAGGACATGGTTACAATTAAGAACTTAGGACAGCCAATAAAATAATTTGACTACATAGGTACCTCCCAGTACATGCTTTTTATTACTGCTATTACTGGCAATTTACAGAAAACATCCATGGGTGATGGATTTCCTACATCTCAGCATGTGAGAGACCTGAGGATATGAGAATCCAGAGAGAAGATCCTTCATGTCCGAGTTGGGAACTTACTGTAAACAATAGTCAAGTCAATTAACCATTATGATGTGTTTTAATGGTAAAAATTTGAAGGGCTTCAAATTTGAAATTTCTTAAAATTTGAAAGTGTTTTAATTGGTGTGTTACTCCTTTGCTGGAGATAGCAGTGAAAAGTCTGTAGAAAAAAATATTTGTCTTCCATATTATATATCTCCCAACTGTCCATTTTTCGCAGGGCAGGTCCTTGGAGCTGCCCCACTGTCCTGCTTTTGCAGCCAGTGGGGGTCATGGGCATATTAGGATGACCCTCTGATCTCCTCTGACTGGCCTAGAACAGACCTCTATCACAATTACCACACGGTTACCTCACAACAGATTGAAGCTGGCACCATGAGGCAATGTTGGCATGTGGACCCACCACTGGTGCAGCCCTGTCTCTCTGCATGGCCCTTCAACATAAGTAGATAATGTGCAAGGCGATGTGCTCCGCCAAACAAATCTCCGGCACAAAATTTCTTTTGCGGGTGGGCAAAGTGGCAAATGCCTCAGTTACCGGGGCGTCTGGGTGCCATTCACCCATGACACTGCATTAGCGCTCCTCTGATGTAATAAGAAATACTAGTGTCACTTGATAAATTGGCTTTACAAGGTTTTGCATTTATTGTTTTATATTTAATAAGATTTTTTCTGACTGATATATTTGCTGTAATAAACAAATACAGCAAGAAATATTACTATATGCCTCAAGCATAATCCCCTAGGCTAATGACCTAACTAATGGAAGTCTGCAGGGTAAGGATGCACCAAAGACTTCTTAAGCTCTGTCATATAGTAATCTTCACAATGTGCTTAGTGAGTTCTGCAGATCTATATATTAGTGTAATGATCAAATTCATGCGTAAATCTTTGTTACCAGATTTTTCTGGATAGATATATATATAATATATATAATTGTGCATGGGCATATTGTGATAGCTCGATGAAGTGGTTATTAAGAATGTTTTTAGTGAAAGGCAGGCAGATCACTTAGTGAACTTTAGCGCTTCTAATTCTGTTTCCTATGTCCCTTCTGGAACACTGAGACAATTAGAGGCATTCATATCTTCTTTCAAACCACCTGCCCCTGTACCATTCTTAATCACAAAGGCGCACATAAAGAATACAAGTAATGGATAAATCTTCATAACAAGGTTTCACTCGTAGCCCTACTGGGTAGGTTGGGGCATTTTGCGTTCAAGGGACTACAATATACAGGGCGATTAACCACAAGGCAGCTGAGGTGTCTTAAGGATGCACTATTGAGTCATGTATACTGTATCCCATTAACTATATATTATATCCCACTACATAAAACAATAAATAGTACTAATTGTATAATCTAAACATAAGACAAGAGTAACACAATTAATGTAATTAATGTAATTATGTATGTTTGTGTGTATATATATATATATATATATTTATATATATATGTGTGTGTAATAGGTAGTGTTGAATAATGAATTAAGTTATGCTAAAAGCTGTGGATTTGATAGTTTCCCTTGATACAGTACAATCCTAATATTGATGACACTTTTTTCAGGTAGCAGATCAATTATTTCTCGGATTCGTATATATATATATATATACCGTATATATATATATATATATATATATATATATATATATATATATATATAAAATTTGTTAATCTAGAGGAAATTAACTTCCACCAGATGATGGTCAGGTGTACCATGTTTTGGGAATCTTTCCACTATCTTTCCATTTTCTCATTTTCTGTTTTCAGTTAATCAATGGATATCACAAATGAAATTAGTCATAAATAACCTAAAAACGTACATTTTGCAAGTAGCTACTTCATCAAGTTAAAGTGGTAGTGTCAGGGTTTTTTTATATAAAGTTTATTTTAGGTATCAGTAGTATTTTATATGCCTTTTAGTAGCACATATATATTTAATCCTAAATACATTTACCATATATTAAAACTGTTGATTATGTAGTTTATCCAAATGATAATTGTATCATTATATATGTTACAGCATCCCTAAAGGATTAAGATTGACTACTTTATTAATATTCTGTATTGGAAATTTCCATTAGATTTTACTGGATATCCAGTATTTGGGCACAGCATAAGTATAGGCCCCAAAATGTCCCCTTAAGATGCACAAATGATAAAGATAAAGATAAAAAAGGTATAAAAGAGGAGCATAAGATGAACAAGGGATTCATTGATCCACATAACTCCTGACACATCCATGTATTTTTGGTTATTATTTCCACTGGCATCTGGCCAACGCACCATAACAGATAGTTCTTGCTCTTTTCCAAAACTCTTACTCCTTCTGATTGATGACAAATGCTGGTAATTACTGTCCTTCCACAACAAGAATGGAGCCAGACTGGTCGCAAAGCAGTTACTGATCTGGAACCTGTAATTGTGCATCGGAGTAGTACCTCATTTTCCTTGTATACAATTCTATCGTAGTTTGGCAAGAGTTAATTAGGATTGTGGGAAAGTAATTTGTTAGCCTGCTGGATAAGAACTGCCATCTTCTTCTGACTTCTTTTTGTTCTGGGCTGCGGCATGCAATAAATTCTGCATTTTTGCTTACTTGTTACTGATTGTAATAAAGAGACATAGGCACAGACTGACCAAAATGGGAGAAAAAGCACACTTCCCAAATGTGGCCTTTTAGCCCCCAAACACCAGACAAACCCATGCATGGGTGGTATCACTGTACTCGGGAGATGTTGCTGAACACATATTGGGGTCTTGTTTTAAAGTGACTTATACCAGGAGCTGTAAATCCATACCTGAAGCACAATTTTAGTGATAAAAAAAACACAAGGTGGTAGTAGAATTAGTGCATTGAAAGGGTTAAAATACCAGCATTTGAAATACATTGAGGTGTCTAGTTTTCAAAAATATATGGTTTGAGGGGATAAATTGCATTGGCCAGTTTCAAAGATACCCGAAATAGCACATGGGGCAGAATGACCAGCTTTGGAAAAAAATAGTTTTGAAATAGCAAAACACTACTTGTACTTATTGCCCAATAACGTGCAGAAAAAAGCAAAAAAACATAAAAACATTGGGAATTTCTAAACTCTGGACAAATAGCAGTTTTTTTCATTAGCTTTTTTGGATGAGTAAAGGATTTTTTTAAAAAAAAGTGAGAAAAGGGTTTTTTCAAAATTTTCTTCATATTTTATTAATTTTTATAGGAAATTAGATAATATGATCAAAAATGCTATCTGAAGAAAACCATTCCTGATAAAAAAAACAACACATAACTTGTGTGGGTACACTAAATGAGTGAGGAGAAAATTACATCTAAACACGAGCACCGCAAAAGTGTTAAAACAGCCTTGGTCCCAAAGGGTACAAAAAGTAAAAAACAGCCTGGTCCTTAAGGGGTTAAATAAATGAGCAAGGTATTTATTTATTCAGTTTCCATACAAAACATTTAGGGCTAAAGAACTCATGTCCACAAACATTTTGTATTCCTAGAAAGAATGGACATCAGAGAAGGAAAGAAGGAGAGGTAGAGTTGGGTCCTAAAGAGGGCCTGACACATCCCCTGCTAAAGAGGACAGTTGGGAGGTATAGATTTCACTACATTTTCTTATTAGGTCCTCAGGTAGGAGAAACATAACATCTGATCTCCTGGTGATCTTTAATCCATTCCATCTGCACACATTCTCTCAGATTTAAAGTTTTTCATTTCACCATTTACACTTTATCAGTTTAATTTCACAATTCTTTTCTTTTCCATACAGTGAAGAAACCTACAAAATAATTAAATAAATATTGTATTCTAAGACATACATTAAATATAATACATTACAAAAACAATACAAAAGCTGCTAATATATCAAATTATTTTGCAGATTTACTACAAGGGACCTGGGGAAAAGTATTATCAAAGTTATAATATATTACTGAAATTATGTTCATGCAAATGGAACTCCACTTCTAATCTATAACCGGAAACATAGATTCTATTTTATATTGGAGATTATCAACTCATTCTTGATAAAACAATCTTAATTGCCATAATGCGATAATATACATTTTAAAGAAGGACATTTTTGGTAGATTTTGATGCAATAAAGCAATTTCAGGTGGGTTTTGAATATCTATTTTTAATACTAAGGAAAGTTCTCGATATATTTGTTTCCACAGATTCTTAAGTTTTTTGAGCTATACCACATACACTATATGGACAAAATAATTTGGGACACCTGACCATTACAACAGGGACTTTGATGATATCACATTCTAAATACATAGACATTAACATGTAGTTGGTCTCCTCTTTTGCAGCTTTAACAGCTCAGCAAAGGTGTTTGATGAGGTTGAGGTCAGGGCTCTATGCGGGCCAGTCAAGTTCTTCAATACCAAAACCCCCCAAAAAACCTCAGCTGCAAATGTTATCCTATAACCATCCAGCAGTTTTTTTAATTGATACAATTCTAATTTTATTTATCAATTTCTTATATCTTTCACATTATTTTCCAAGATTATTAATGGAGAAAAGATATTCTATCAATCATGTGGGTTAAAAAAATCTTTTTTTTTTTTTAGCAAATTCAGGATTATTTTACTGTCTATGTTCAATCTGTACTTCTCGGTTTTCTGATCCATCCATAATATTAAAGCTGGATCTATATTTCTCATGAAAATGATTTAATCTTGTACCATAACTCCACCCAAGCCCCATCCCCCCCCCCCCGGGGAAATGACACTTATAGATATGTGAAAGCATATAAGCTTCATAAAATTTAACCACATCTGGGACTGAAAGACCACAGTTTTTTTTATACTTTTTTAGTCTCAGCATCTTCTCACCCCAAATACATTTCATAATTAACCTGTATAGATCGAGAAACCAACCCAAAGGTAAAGATAATGGCAACGTTCTTAAATGTAGATAGGTCCATTTGGGAAGAACGTATGATTTACTAACATTTATGCAGCCAAGCTAGGATAACTCTAACTTTTCACACATTCTCTCATGCTCTCTTTTTTTAAGTTATTTCATTTTACATTTAATAAGCTCTCATTTTACAATTCTGTACATTATTTCATTGAATGTGATCCTTGGTAGGAACAGGTTTTATGGAGAGCTTTATGTAAATACACTGTAGACACCTTGTCATGGACACTGGTGACACGGATTGAAACATTGCCTGCTCAGTAGGACCTATTTTTCTATGTTTAAACATTGCAGTAAGCCCTAAATATAAATATTTTATTGTATTTCATTTTCTCTTATTATTTGAGCTACTGGAGTACTGATTAATATGCAAACTGCTTGTGAAATAATTTGCTGTTCAATATACTACTTTATTGATACCATCTGACTTCCTGTTATTTGAAATAAAAACAATAACCCTTGTTTTGACTAAATTGAAAGATAATTTAAAACAAATTGCATTGAGTTTATTTCTCCTGGCTGGTGTAAAAGAACAAACTAGGAAGTTTAATCATTGGTAAAACCGATGTAAATACATAATATTTTCTGCTAAACCAGTTAAATTGGATAATTTCCACTGCAAAAACTTTCTGTGAAGTTCTTAACTGGCTCTATAATGGAACTCCAGTTGTTGTGTACTACTACCATACTTCAATTCCCTTCAACTTACACTCTGTGGACCAAAAATGGTAAAAAATATAATGTACTACACTTTACTGGTAATGAAATGACTTACTATTTAATAAGGCATCCAGTTTTCAAATCCTGAGAGGACTTGGTGTGATCACAGGAAAACCAGAATGTAACCAGACAGCTGCCTGAAGCTCAGACAGCTGGGTTCTTCTCATTGTTTTCATCTACAGCATTGTCACTTTCATTGAGTATTACTTCTGCTAACTACTTTAGCAATATCACTGCAGGAACAAATGTATATTTCCTTGTCATGGGCTCAAATCAAGATAAATTTATAAAAGAAAAAAAACATACATAAGGATTTCTCATAGTAACAAGATTGCAAAAACTAACAGTATAGGCAACTTACCGGCATCAAATAGTGTTAGCTGCTTAGAGCTGTTTTTACCACGAATGTGTATGAGTGTGTATGTAAGTATGAATGTCTATGTCGAAGTAGAATTGAGCATAAATGTCTATATATAAGTGCATGTGTGCATGAATGTCTATGTATAAGTGCATGTGAAAGTGTTTGTATGGTACGAGCATAGATGTGTGTGAGCATTTATGTGTATGCAGGGGCGTAGCTAGAGTATTTGGCACCTGGGGCGGATCCTGTATGTGGCACCCCCCCATACACACACACTTTAAAACTGCATAGCTTCTATCATTAGGCAAACATTGACAGGGGTACAACATAACTGTTATCATTATATACTGAAGCAGACATTGACGGGGTTACAGCATAACACCTATCACTATATACTGAGGCAGACATTGACAGTGGTACAGCATAACTGTTATCATTATATACTGAGGCAAACATTGACGGTGATACAGCAAAACTGTTATCATTATATACTGAGGCAAATATTGACGATGGTATAGGATTACTGTTATCATTATATACTGAGGCACGCACTGATGATGGTAAAGCATAACACCTATCACTATATACTGAGGCACACATTGACAGTGGTACAGCATAACACCTATCATAACACCTATCACTATATACTGAATCAGACATTGACGGTGGTACAGCATAACACCTATCACTATATACTGAGGCAAACATTGACAGGGGTAAAGCATAAAACCTATCACTATATACTGGGACATACATTGACGGTGGTACAGCTGTCATGCCCCATCTAGACTGGGCAGCTGCATATCTCTGGTTTTCCCTTTTTCATTACAATCCGTCCCTGGATTCACTTGTGCTCTCTTCTGTGCTTCTGATGGATCTCGGTTCCTCTCCCCATGTCCCAGTTAAGATTTCCTATCTTGCTTAAAGGAGAAGGATCTGAGGATCTCGGCTCCTTACTCCATCCCCTGTGTTCCTTGCTTTGTTCCCAGTCCTTTGTTGTGTCCTTTATCCTGTCCTGTATCCTCAGTAGAGGGGTGTCCTGTCCTGTATCCCCAGTAGAGGGGTGTCCTGTCATGTATCCCTGGTAGAGGGGTGTCCTGTACCATGTATGTATTGTCTGGTTATGTTTCTTGCTCGGTCTCCCTGTCCCTTGCTCGCTCTGTACCCCTTGCTCGCTATGTTTCAGCTGTTACTCTGCTTAGCTTCCATACTTCCAGCCTGATTCTAGTGCTATGTGTCATGCCTGCTCCAGGGTGCCTGCAGGATATCACTTTGCTTTGTTCTGGACAACATCCGCTGCTTTGTCAGGGCACTGGTATGTGACTGCACAACCCTAGGTGCTCAACACCCGGGTGAGTGCACTCGCCCTGCACCAGGTCCTGTGGCTCCGCTTCTGCATCCTGAACTCCTGAACGCCATCTTTGGGCACTCTGGGTCATTACAGTCGTCTGTATGGACCCAGTTCCTGACAACAGCGTAACCCCTATCACTATACATTGAGCCAGACATTGACAATAATGCAGCATAACCCCTATCACTATATACTAAGCCAAACATTGATGTGGTGTAGGCTTCAGTGTCTGGCTTAGTATATAGTAGGGATGCACCAAAATGAAAATTCTGGACCACAACCGAAATTACATGCTGGAACCTGGGCATGATAGGAATGTGATTACAGCCTCTCTATGCCATGCTTCCCCCCCACACACTTACATATCCATGCTATCACACACACACTCATTCACAAACATTCATTCATAAACATTCAGCATAAACTACAGCATAACACCCATCACTCTCACACACTTACTAATCCACTATCACAGAATGTTTTCCTACCTTTTCTCTGTCACTGTCATTTTCCCTCTTCTTCTTGGCTCTTCTTCTTCCTCTTCTGTGTCCTGTCCTTCCGATGCAGTGAGTGCGAAAGGTGGTTGGCACGGCTTCAGTGTTGTGCGCTGGGATATGACATCAAATCCCGATGCACAGCATCAGTTGCCACGCGCGTCGCAAGGGAGCAGGATCGGACCTCCCGCTCCCTTGATTGACTTTAAGCCAGTTGGAGGGATATTACTGTCCGTCTCTGGAGGGGTGCAGGCATGGTGGCACCCGGTCTGGACCACCCCCCTCTAGGTATGCTACTGTGTGTATGTGTGTGAGTATGTATGTGTAAGTGGTGTGAGATGGAGTGTGTGTTAGCATGAGTTAAGTGGTGTGTGGTACCATCTGTACAATGTTTAATGGACATGTAATGAATGGTTAGCATTGTCCATCCCTGGGTAGATCGCAATGAGAAACCAGTGGATCTGATAAACAGTACATAAAATAAGTGGAGCAAACACCCATACGGTTGCATTGTATATGTTGAAAGCACATCTAAAAAATGAATAAAAAGATTAATAATATACCTAATTATTCTTACCGAAATATTTATTCTTGTTAAAATATTGTCCCTACCTTTCCTGAGTTTTTGGTCTTCATTGTCTTAGACACCACCACTCACGCTGAAAATAATCAGATATATGCTGGGATTTCTTGTTAAAAGCAAGCGGCAAAAGTCAGCACACAACTCTCTAACAAGCAGCAAAATGATGAACTACTGCTCCTGTGTCAGGGAAAAAAGAAAAAAAAATTTCAGAAAACATGTAAGGGGTAAAAATAAATAAATAAATAAATGTATGTATAACAAAAAAACAACAGGACTGTTAAAACATGAAGACTTGAGAGGCTCACAAATTTCTTGGTGAACTCTAAAACGAACAAAAGAGGCAACGGAAAAAAATAAATCTTTTGTTGCGTTCGTTTTTTTCCTACTTAAATACCCCAAAATGCACCGAGAAACATTCTATTTAGGTCTGGCTTTGAGGCATAGTTTTCGTGAACAAAGCCCAGTTCTCTTCTGGCACTGACCTTTGGCCTTCAGGGTGTGGAGTCATTTTGTCCAGGGATGCACAGATTTTTTAAAAAAGCATTACGCTATTTTTTTGAGACTGTCTGAGAAGACAACAACAATGTAGTACCAGAGCTAAGTAGAAAACTAGCAGGGGGAGTTTGCTGATTAATATTCATGAATAGAAAGAAGCCTGTTTTTTGTAAACAGAGAGAAATTTCGTATGCAAGGTAGGCTGGAGGGGAGGAATATATTAAGAGAGTTTGGATTTTAGCAATTGCATGGCACAAAGACCTTAGAAATGATCTGAGTAGATTGATAAAAAGCAGCTGTACTGTTGTTGACTGGAAAATACAGGCAACCCTCTACTTGACACAGAGTTTCATTAGAAAAAAAAAGTTGCAGCAGAGAATATGTCACAGATTAAACATGAGGTTTTAAACATTTTGCAAAGTTCTGTATAGTATTATTGGACTAAGATTTGGAGTGTTTATTCCTGATAAGACAAATTTTTGCTCTGGGTCTGTAAAAAGTATCCTTGTACTATACAAACTCATCTATAATATGCATTCCTATACTTGCAGGAAAACATTACATAAAGCCTCGTGTTATTATATATATATATATATATATATATATATATATATATATATATATATACGTCGAACATTGAAGCAGAGGGGCTACCACACCGGGTGCCACTCCTGTCAGCTAAGAACAGGAAACTGAGGTTACAAATCGCACAGGCTCACCAAAATTGGACAATGGAAGACTGGAAGAATGTTGCCTGGTCTGATGAGTCTTGATTCCAGCTGCGACATTCAAATTGCAGGGTCAGACTTTGGCGTAAACAATATAAAAGCATGCATCCATCCAGCCTTGTATTAACGGTTCAGGCTGGTGGTGGTGTAATGGTGTGGGGGACAATTTCTTGGCACACATTTTGCCCATCAGTACCAATTGAGCATTGTTAAATGTGACAGCCTACCTGAGTATTGTTGCTGACCATGTCCGTCCCTTTATGACCACAGTGAACACATTGTCTGATGGCTACAAAGCTCACGTCATCTCAAACTGGTTCACTGAATATGACAATGAGTTCATTGTACCCCAATGGCCTCCACAGTCACCAGATCTCAAACCAATAGAGCACCTTTGGGATGTGGGGGAACTGGAGATTCGCATCATGGATGTGCAGCCGACAAATGTGCAGCAACTGCGTGATGCCATCATGAAGCTGGTTTGAGCAGGGCCCTCCTCACCTGTTGTCTCTGTATGTCAATTTGTTATGTTACATACTACTTGTTATGTCCTTTCTACCCATTGTACAGCACTACAGAATTTGATGGCGCTATATAAAACAATAAATAATAAAAATAAGCTCTCTGAAGAATGTTTTGTAGAAAGTATGCCATGAAGACTGAAGGCACTTCTGAAGGCAAAAGGGGGTGCAACCGGGTACTTAGGTGTGCCTAATAAAGTGGCCAGTGAGTATATATATATATATATATATATATATATATATATATATATATACTGATCAGCCATAACATTATGACCACCTGCCTAATATTGTGTAGGTCCCCCTTTTGCCGCCAAAACAGCCCTGACCCGTGGAGGCATGGACTCCACTAGACCTCTCAAGGTGTGCAGTGCCATCTGGCACCAAGATCTTAGCAGCAGATCCTTTAAGTCCTGTAAATTGTGAGGTGGGGCCTCCATGAATGCATCCTTGCGCCATGTGTTCTACAGGTAAGCAACGCACACGCGCGGATGTCAAAGAAATCGTCCACGTGATGTCAAAGAAATCGTGATTCATCAGACCAGGCCACCTTCTTCCATTACTCCGTGGTCCAGTTCTTATGCTCAAGTGCCTATTGCAGACTGTGAAGGAGAACCGTACTCGGAATAAGTAGCTCCGCCGTAGAGATCTTCCTTGCCGCTGAAAGCTTAATTGCTCAAGGGATTAACCCTTCATATTATGCCAAGCACTAGCCGAGACTTAGTGTAGGAGTAAAACAGAACTGACATTATTGAGAACAGCACAGGTATTTATATACACATGAAAGGATTAAAGGTATAATCTCATAACCTCCCAGACAGGCGGGCGCCTCCATACAGTTCTATGGCCAGCAATGCCCACCCCACAGAGTCATTATTTCGGGGTGATCCAGAGGGAGCGGCATCAATCCTGGGGTACCATTGGAGAGCTCAGGGTTCCGAAGATGTCATGATCCAAAAAGTGTCATGATCTGATGTCAGGACCCTGAGAGACAGTGTCAGAAACTTCCCCCAGAATAGTTTGCGTGGTAGTCGGACCAGAGTTCCATGGCCGTGGCTGGGTAGCCCCAGTTCTAAAGATTGGTAGTAAAAACCAGGGTTCCCAAATGAGCTCCCTCTCAATGACCTACTAAGTGTTGCCCACACCGTGTTTAATGTAACCTCAAAAGAGCGACGTGGTAGGACAAAGGATGTCCGTAGCGAAACAGTTTCAATTGTCGGAGGGCTTCGCCGTGGTTCCTAGCTGCACCGTTTCATAAATTTGCGGCTAGGTCCCGGTCAGGCGCCAAGCAGGGGGAATCCGATCAACATTAGGGGTATACAGGGTCTGTGAACCTTTAATCCTTGTGAAAACCACAGGGATGGGGTGTAACACAGGAAAATAGGTATGGGGCAAAAATAACATGGGGTATAAACAGATGGGCTGTCACACAGGCGCTTTCGGCAGTGGACAGAGGTCAGCATGGGCACCCTGACGGGTCTGCAGCTACACAGCCCCATACGCAACATACTGCAATGCACTTTGTGTTCTGACACAAAACCAGCATTGACTAGCAATTCACACTCCTTTACTACTAATACTTTACATTGTAGCAGTGTCATTTCTTCAGTGTTGTCACATGAAAAGATATAATAAAATATTTACACAAATGTGAGGGGTGTACTCACTTTTGTGACACACTGTATATATAGTGCATGACCTACAGTAAGTAATAACTGTATTGTCTTTAAAGTATAATATCTCAAGATTGTAAGCATGCGAGCAGGACTCTCTCCACCTAATGTATCGGTTTGTCTTAGTCTGTCAATTCTCGTCTTGTCATACCCCTTGAACATGTATTGTATTAAGCGCTGCGTAGATTGTTGGCGCTATATAAATAAAAGATAATAATAATAAAAGTAACAGAACACTCCTGGAATTGCTGGGGATGGTCTGCTGAAGCAGACTTTTCGTATCTGTCCTCAAACCACAAGGCACACAACCATTCAGGGAGCAATAACTAATGGAGTTATCATATCTTGTTTGATGTCTAGGCCAATGTGGTTCTTATTCCCGTTAGTGGAAAATCTGCAACCTCTCCAAACTGCACGTCGCGGCCCACTCAGTGTTAACAGCCAGCAAACAAGACATTCCATTGAATCACAGGAGGTTGTTGATAAAACTCTCATTAAAAACTAAATCAAAATCAAAGACTAGTCACTTATCATCCGGTTCCTGATAGTACTATCACCTTCAAACATAACCTGGCCCCCTTCCTAAACATACACACAGACACTAGCCCTAGTACAGCACATTCCTACTAGTCTAGGAGAGATAGCTAACTTATTAGAGAGATACGCTATGTATTAGTAGTCATTAAATAGATAATTTAGCACACTCCTTTATCAAGTTTCTCTAAACTATCCTGGACAGTTTGTGATTTAATGTTCAAGAGCTATATTTAACCTGTTAATGTGCCTTCATGTACACTTAAGGACCACTGCAACAGCATGAAACATTGTATGAAACTTCCTTCTTTGCACCTTGAGCCCAATCATCGCCTCTGGACCCCTGTGTAATGGACTGCCTTGCAAATAAGCCAGATCTCATGGACCAGATTGGTGACTGTCAGACTCAAGTGATCACATTGATGACCCGTATGCCGTATGTACTCAACACTTGCTGTGTCTGCAGCTCTCTTTTAAGAGAGACTGAGAAATGCTACATTGTATAAGACAACTTTGTAGACTTTTTCATAGTCTATTTATTTGACAGATATTTTTTATTGGATGTGGGGGGTGGTAGCTAGTGGGTACATTTGGAAAGTGTACAGTGTTTGAGTGTTTTGAGTTACCTAGTGTGAAAAAAATAGAAACATAATTAAATAGTGTTAGTCGTATAATTGGGAATGTGTGCTGTTTAGTGGGTTTTGTATTGGGCAGGGAGCAAAAAAAAAAGACACTTTTCCTAATCCTTAGCCAGATTTTATTTAAACAAAATGATTATATATACGTATAGATAGCATCAAAGGAAGGCACTGACTGCCCTTTAACAGTAATATATATATAATATGTGTAGGTAGGTAAAAATTGTGTTAGGACAAACACATGAGAAATATGCTAGAAAGTTCTGGTCTTTGATGTTTATGGGCACTAAATATATATGGTCATGAAGAGGTTAAAATACAGCAGTCCAATTTGCATAGTGGAATACAGACTTAATAGGTTTGTGAGACAAGACAATCACAAAACATTTGTTAATAAAACGAAAACCAATTATGATAATGAGTACCTGAGGTCTGCTGTGAACTAGTATTTTTCCAGATATCCACAATTTCTCTCAAACATTTAATTTTGCTGTTTCAAAACTTAGACACTAAACAGAAACCTGATACAGATGATATGATTAGATAATTTGACGTTGGGGAAAAAAATCTTAAGATTTGGTTGATTTATTTATGCTGATTGAATGAACCAGGTGGTTAAATTGATACAGATTGATGATTTCTGTAGGCACTAATCTCTTTGAAACAGTGATCCTACCGTTACTGATGTTCAAGAAATATTAGGTTTGTAGATGTATCATACAGCAGCACTGAACTGAAGTATTGGTTGCACACAGTCACAAGCTCAGTGAGCTATTATTCGTTTGTATACCTTAGTAATTTCAAATACAGGAATTAGAAGAATTGGTAAAGGACAGGGGTGGAATTAGGATTGAAGTACATAGTTTACATACTAGGTAACCCAAAACAAAATTAAACACATATAGTATCAAGGTCCTTCCATCTACCCCTGAGCCAACAAAGCCAACACTAGCTATAGAACTGCTGGGGCGGAGGAGGAGGCACAGGCCACATTTTGTCATACGTTGCAGATGCTCTCAGTACCTCTGACGAGAGGAGTTCTGATTATATTAATTATTGTAAAATATTCCTGGCTAGCCCAACGTGCATGCCATCAAATCTTATTGGTTTCACTATCAGATTCTTGAGCAGGGCAGCATTAGGGGAGCACAACCAGTGAATACCACAACCATATAACACCACATGATAATTGAAACATAAATTATTATATTCTCTTAAATACTGGTTCACTGTGCTAAATATGAGGATAGCAGTGGGGAAATTCTGTTGGTTTCCATGGGGACTGCTCCACAGTGTGCCTGAATATCTTGGCCTGGTGTTTTTTTCTTGGACGTGTCACGTGTCACTAGCTCTGTGCTATTGTTTTAACACAATTGACTTTCCTCTATTTGCCCGCCCATAGAAACTTAACAAATCTGCACCTCTGTGTAAGTAAATAGATGACGGACAGCCACTTTAATACAAAAACAATATATTGACTCTAAAGGAACCAGATAAATGCTCAAATGAAACCCCTTCTATCTTTGCCCTGACCTTATTTTCTTTAAAATCAGTATGTATTAAAACACATTAATCCATTTACACAAACCCACTTATCTGAACTGAAACTTGACATATACTTATGACAAAGGACTGTCATACCTACACAAAACCATATTGTTAGCCGAAACAAGGTAAATTGATACAGAAGCCCTTCATCTGCAACAACCACCCCAAGTTCACAAAGAATCTCCTTTCATTCGAAGTGGCTACATTTTTAAAACCAAGGCATACCACGTTCAACATCTTGCATAATCTGCAATTAAAGTCGGAGAAAGTCAGCACTGAAATAACAGAGATATATTACATTTTAAAGGGGCAGTCTAGTGTCAAATGGAGAATGTATATTAAAGCAATATGTAAGAAAAAAAAGAAAGAAAATGAAAGATGCTGCAAATCACCACCCGCTCAATGGTCCCTGTTTTCACAGAACTTTTGGCTGCCAATTAGTGGCAGGAAAAAGCTACCATTGTGGTCTATGGAAGCACTTGCGCGAGTAGGCCTGGAACTCTTGTGCTGAACACATCCCCTGCAAGCCTAAGAATGCATATTCTGCTGAACCCCACTATGCATTTGTAAGTGGAATAAAATAGTAATTTAAAGAGGACAATCACCTATCATATACATGATACAAGTACAAATGGTGGCTTTGGTGCCCCCTTAATGTTTGAAATGACCTACTGTAGTCTTGTTTTGCATTGATAAGATCATTCAGACCCGACATGCTTCACATGCACTCTGCCATTTAAACACTGCCTTTAATAGCTCAATTAACATAAAGTATAGCCCGTCATAGGTTTGTATCATATGTAGTGTCAGGCTCATGCTTCGACTATAACAAGAGACAAAGAGGGCAGAGCTGCATTTATGGAAACAGTATTTAAAATCCAAACATTATTAGTCACCAAGACCACACTTAACATGCTTTGTGCAATGGCACCTAACGAAAGCTATAAACTGTATATATACTGTATGTTTGGGGAAAAGATAGCCCAGCATCAGTGCCTCTGGAACACTGGAGCTTACACATGAAATATAAGTTGTAGCTACTAAAATGTGGTCATACACATTTTAAAGACCAGATGTGTCCTATACATTTTAAGAACTATGTACATTTTAAGGACCCAGTACGGGAAGGCAGTGTACATGACCCAAGTGGTTCTCATCTGCAATCACCTACTATGTTTCTTTTATTTCAGTAGATTTCGTATAGCGCATTGTAAAGTATTTTAGGGTCACTATCTCTGACAAGGTCAGGCTAGAACTATAGTTAACGTTTCATCTAAAATCACAATTTACAGAGTTAAAAAGAAAAAAATAGCATTTTTTTCCTTATGGTTTGAAAGACACACATAATTCACTGGCACAATCCTTGCTGCCCTTTATCACTTTAATTGAACAGGACGTTGGAATTTCTTGATAACACTACCCTTTCTGTGTGCTATGCAAGCAACACAATTAACCCATATTGTAAGCCATTGGGCAAGTTCATAATAAAGTTGAGAAACAAAACATTGACTGGGAAAAAATTAAAATATATTAATGTAATGTTTCACCAAAGCGAGTTTTTAAAAAAAAATGTATGAATAACAACAACAAAAAATAAAACAATAACAAAGACAAAAAAGTAAGTACGGTTTCTCAAAAAGAACTATTGATAAACTCAATGATTTCTCAAAAACTGACTTAAGTTTAATAACTTTATTACACACATAAAAAATATTTTTATGTATATGTCTGTTTTACTGGAAACTACTTGTTTATCTCGAATGGCAACTAAAACCTTCCTTTGTTTTTAGGAATGTAATGATTATACTTGCTCTCCCCTAACACTATGGAAATTAGAAATGGAAGTTTTATATGTGGATGATGTAGCCAAGGAATAAAACGTATCACTTTGAAGGCATCTGGAACCCATAATCTCACCAGTTTTGCAATACTATTTGTATTGTAAATTCTTTTGGGGCTTTGAAATGACTTGCAATCTTCACAATAATAGCATTTCGTAAGAAAGTATATTATTTCATGAACAATAATTCTAGGAACTTGTTTCTTTATACTAAATTGGTTTTGTATTGTTAATGTTACTGGTTTATTAAAGTTTACAACAAAATGCATTTGTTGTGAAGATTATTCTTTTGTCCTGCTTTTGATGCTTCTCTTTTCCCATCTTCTGTATTGTTGGTATCAAAAAAATCCTGTCCATTTCCGGACTGTCGAGTCATGAAGTTTGACACCCTGACTGTAAATTGAGAAAGGTCCCTTGATTAATAATAATAACCATGTGAACCTCCAGGCTCCTGTGCCCTGGAGGCCTCTCTCTTCGCATAGGCCCGGAGGGTAACAGTCTTAGCGAGGCCCACTATGGGGGGTCCCAATTGCTTTATATTGGAATGGAGGTGGGAGGCAGAAATAGCCATAGGCGCAAGAGTGGGGTTTGTCTAACTGCTGCTCCTAGGACCCCAAGATTTTGAAGAAAAATGACATCATTCCATATGTTTATGGGATGTTATTTGTTAAATGCCATTGTACAGCACTGCAGAATATCATGGTGCTATATAAATAACAATAATAATTTTTACGTCATAGTAGCCAGCACCTTCCTTGTTACTTATATTTCTGTAGAGCATCCAAATGAAGTATTTGGATCCCCCAAGAAGCTATACCACTGCTGTGACAATAGGGGTGAAAAAGCAAGAAACACAAAAAGATGGTCAATGGGGACAGTAGAGCAATTATAATCTGCCATGTCAGATTATAATTATAATCTTGATGTCAGGTCTGATTCTGAAATGGGATCTTTATAAATCCAAGAGACCAGGAAATGTACTGTTTAAAAAGCATGAAAAAAAGCACACGGTCTGAATGTCCATTTTTGTGATTATGTTGCTTTGGAAGAAAAATATAGTCTTTCCTGACTTAAATCACAAATAAAACCATGCTCATACCATCATGGTAAGAAAATCAGTATAGCTGCCCATGCCATCCTCATTCTGCAGTTTTATAACATTTTTCCTATGACATACAACAGAAACTGTAATGGATGGAGTCTATGGAGGACTGGCAACCTTCAGCCCAGAGGGCAATTTCAGTCATTTGGTCTAGAAATTAAGCGGCTGTACTATCCTCTCCTATCCAAAACATTAACAGAGATGGAATACACAAAAAAAGATTTAGTCGCTAAATTAATCTTCAAGACCTTGTTCCGTAAAACTTCCCAGGGGCTAGCTCCGGGAGTTGAAAGTAAACCACACAATAAGGTTTTCAGGCAGTGATTCAAAAATCTTTGAATTAGAGCAGCCCAGGGGCCAATTGCCCCCCTGCCCCTTGTAATTTGGGAATACAGCGGCCTCTTCATCTTTGCATCCTAAAAGTTTTAGTGATGTTACATCGTTTTCATTGTTTGCCCAATAAACATTATCAACCTTGACGAAGAACTTCATATTCTCATAGACCAATACGGTCTATGGAATGAGACACTAAATGTTGTTAGATGTACCCATAACATTTACCTGTAACTAATAAAATATTAATTTCATGTGAGATTACAGTCTTCGGTCACAGAGGGGCTGTACTACACAGTGACTGTGACAATTAGGGTCTTTTGGGAGGTATGTGTACTAGATCATCTGAGAGCAGGGTTCTGTTTATCTTATGCACAGGTTTGTCTCTTTCTATATTATCATATCATATTTATAAATAAATGGAGTTATAAATATCACGAGTCAACTTAAAATACATTTTTTTTATTAGTGTTTTTCCTTATCTGATTAACATCAGATGGTTTAAATCGCTGATTATCTGCAGGCTCTTTCCAGTAAATATATTGCCAGGAAAGGAACTAATAAAAAATACACAAGGGAAAGAAAGAAAAGCTGAATAGAATATAAATATTTCCCTCTTTATCTTTCATGTTCCTACAAGACTTATCAAAGGCATGAGAATTTAGCTCCCCCCAAAGACCATCCACATAAACTATTCTGTGACAATGAAACAAAACAAGACAGGAAATTAAAGATAAATAAGGACAGAAAGGTCCATTAACTTTGTCGCAGTACCATCTACTTAAAGCTTGTTTTATCACCCATTAATCTCTCCTGACAAGCTGATTCTCAGCAGTTTTTATTTGTCTGGAAGGTAAAACAGAACTCAGACAAGGCTTTATTAATAAGTAAACTTTAGCAAATAATGGGAAATACTTGACCTTTTAACATAGGTTGGGCATCCGTCAAATAGACCAAAAAATATATAAGCAAAAGAAAAGAAAATCTAATTAAATATTGTGAGATATGCTAAATAAATGCTAAAAAATTTTTAAATGTCTTATCCATAAAATTATTTAATCCTTGGTAACAGAATTGATGTGTATGCTGCCAGTATACCATGTAGTGGTATACAATATAGGTGTAAGTAAAAAAAAAATAATAAAAAATCAATTAAAAGCTGGTGCCGCATAATACAATGGTGGGATACTTATTAATGTGGCATCAAATTCATTCATTATTGTTTGACTTCGACAATGTTCACTTCTGTATGGTTAAATAGTCATAAATTACTTGCATTATCAAAACTTATAAAGGGTCTTTAACTTACATAATGCAAATACATGAAAGGTTATTGCAGGGGATTTTAAAAAGACTTCGTTTTCCCTGTAGAAGTGGCTGGAGATCACCAGGGGCAGATCAGGTAGGGTTCTGGGGCAACACTGTTACAAACATTATATGGGAAAAGCATTGGGACACCTGACCATTACACCAAAGGGCACTTTTATGACATCACATTCTAAATACATAGACATTAATATGAAGTTTTAATGTCAGTTTCCACTCTTCTGGGAAGGCTTTCAACAAGATTATAGAGGATTGTTTGCCCATTCATCCAATAGAGAGAGAGTCACGACACCTTTGAGCCAAAGAGAGGACAGTGGGGCAGCTTGCCAGGACTGTCCTACGTAAAAAAGGATTGTTTGGCAGTATAAATCTCGCATTAAAACAAATCCGGTGCGTTGTGTCCCCCAGTTTGCCACCTAATATGGACCCCCTACCATTACCAAAGTTTAGCCAGTATACGTGCATTGGCAAAAGCACTAATTCCACTGGGGTGAGGGGGTGCAGACATTTTGTTTGATTTTGTCTATGTGCCAATTATGATACAGTCTATCAGGGTCCTTCTTTTCACCAAAAGCATGTAAAGATAAAAACCTAGAAAATAGCATCAATACAAATTATTTTATTAAAATATACAAATGGGTATTCAATTGCTTTTCCTTTCAAATACCAATGTCATTTTAAAATATAAAACAATACCTTTAGAAGATCGGTTCTTAAAAGTGTCTTTGTCTTTGCAAGGATTGTTTCTTTTAAATTTCCCAGCAGGAATGATGGTGAAATCTGATACAAAATTAAAAATGACATCTAATAGCAAATAAAAGGTTGGCTCAGGAAGGATAACAGGAATTCACACAATATCCCCATAGTCTGTAGGGTATCTAGTTTCTACTAATGTCTGTCCTTCCTTCTGGATTTGGCCCCCTGTCACCTCTAGCTACCACATTCAAGATGTCTAACCATCTGGTCACTCAGAACTGCTCGAGCAGTTAGTGTTTTCTGAGAGTCAGATTTCTTCCTGAAACTTGTTCCCTATTGTTCCTGGCTCTCATGCTTTTATGCACAGGTGTACCAGCTTAATTTAAAATCTTCTGAACCCTGGAATATCAGTAAGGATTGTTACTCACCCATATAATACCAACACCCTTGTTGTCAGTATCTACTCTTCATGCTACATATTTCTAACATCTGTTATAACATTACAGGGTACCTGGCACAACCAGTATGAGACAAACATAAGTACCTTGACATGTGAAATAGAACATGGGGATATCTTATATTCTGTTTGCTGTAGTCTATAAATTATTACACCATATCAGCATCTCACTCAAAGTTGGGATGGTGATCAGAGTCAAGGTTTTGCACCCTCAAATGTGCTATGGGGAGAATGTGCTCCATGGTCACCATAATCGGGTGGCGCTACACCTAAGAGCATTGGAAGCAGAGCAGAAGATCTGTTTTAGCAACGGCTGTGGCTATATAACATGTGTAAACATATATTCGTATACGTATTCACAACCACACATTTCTGTGTATGAAGTCATTATTTAACACTAATCTACACACACCAGCCAAAAATTTTAATCTTGTAGTGAACAGGATATGGATAGTATAAAGTTGAAATATTATCATAATATTATTGAAGAAAATGCTCTTGCTGTGTTATACAATGCTACTTTGAATACTTTAGTAATGAACACCCTATACAGCGCAAACATAATCTTTTTTACAGGGTGCTGGCCTCTCTAGGGCAATTACTTTCCATGGATAATGAAAATGCTTTGGTTTCCAGTACTAACCATAGGTACTACCAGTTAACTCTACATACTCTTTGTTAGAAAATACAGCAGTACAGCTTGAACCAGATATGCCACTTTCTCAGAAAACCCATCTAATATGTATACCCTCAGGGCCGGCCCTATAATGGGGCAGACTGGGGCAATTGCCCCAGGCGGCACTTTAGAAGGGGCGGCATTTTGCCGCCCCAAGCGCTTTTTTTTTTTTTTTTGAAGCGGAGGAGAGAGAGAGAGAGAGGGGCACCGAGTGGTTTTCGCTTACCCACTCGGCGCCCCTCTCTCTCTCTCTCCTCTGCGGCGAGTCTCCCTGTTCGGTCCCGGTGCCGGCTTGTAATGCAGAGCGCCGGTAGTGACGTCAATTTCCGGCGCTCAGCATTACAAGCCGGCACCGTGGCAGAGCAGGGAGACTCGCCGCAGGACTGTTTAAAGGTAAGTACCGGAGGGGGGGATCGTAGATTATGGCGTCGGCGAAGTTTAAAATGCCCCCCGCCGGCGTCGGCGGGGGGGGGCGGCGTTTTAAACTTCGCCCCAGGCGGCGTTAAGTCTTCGGCCGGCCCTGTATACCCTGAAAGCAGCTATTTGGTTCTGCAGTCTCTGGGGTTATGCCCACTAGGATGCTCATAGCCATACCTACCTTCAGTGCATACATCAAAATACAAAAAATAATTAAAACACTTATTTTCAGTCGATGATATACAAAATCCATAGCCTGTTAGGAGAAGGGAGTGGAAACATTAAATGCTAGTTTTGCCAACTGTTCACACAATTCTCTGCATCCTAGAGGATGATCACTTATTTTTTCTGATTTTAAAAAGCACAATTTTTTAGTACTTTCACTAAGAACATTCACATTAGTACTTTTGTGTTAAACGCTCTGATATTTTTTAAGTGATACACTTAAGTGATACATGGCAAATCATAACTCAGGAGTTTCACTAACTGGAGCAGGTATGGGGTGTCGGTATAAAATCTTTCATGTTTTTCGATGAAGCATTGTAGAGAACGTTCTCATTTTCATCCATAAAAATGGGGGACATTGTTTCCTTTTAAAAAGACCAACAATCCCCCTTTTCATTGTTCATTTAATCATACTAAGGTTTCCACACTGATTGCTATATGAATTGAATCCATGCAGACTTTCAGCGACAAACACGGAATGCTTACTTATTTACACGATGTAAAATACTATGTTAATAAAAAAGGCAGGCCTTCTGTGTCCTGCTCAGTACTTCTCATAGGGTACAATGTTACCTTATAGGGAATAGTCATGTAAAAAAATGACATCGCTCTCCCTGTACTTCAACTTCCCCTATATCAGGAAAGTGATATTTCCTATAGCTGATAAGACTTGACACATTTATTAGATACCTCAGAAGACCTTGTCTTCTATAATTGATTTCCAATCTAATAAATAAAAATGTAGCACTAATTAAGTCTGTAGTTTTAACATGTCTGAACACAAGATCACTTAAGAAGACTCTTGTTTTAGTAAATGGCCCATGTTATATCCTTAGGGTATCATAGAAGGAAAGGTATTTATGACTTGTCTAAAAGCCCCATGTGTGTGCCTTGTCACTGTGACCTTGTGACTGTTGCCTAAGTAGGATGTCCACAATTCATGCACATCTGTTCCCAGCTGCTTCCTATCCAGCCATGAAGTTGAGATATTGAAGAAGATTAACTGCAGACCTCAGACAAATCTGACACTCAGACCAAGATTTAAAGCAAGAAATATGGTAAATGTTGGAGAGTCCCTCTGAGAAATGTCAGTTCTTTATAGCTTGCTGATGTATTACAGCGTTTTGCAGCCAATTTACATATAACATTAGTGCTGTAAGTTCCTCTGCTTCCAGTGAATACTTTCACTAAAGAAGTCAATGATATTAAAGGATATTAATGCTTTTTTTTGGAATCAGTGAAAATCAGCATCAGTGCTGGTTAATGGCCCAACACTTAAATAGTGAGAGGGCCAAGAAGAAACCCACAGAAACACTAAACAGCACAGGGAGATTGGATGAGTTGTATTTTTAACATAATTGAAAAGATATATATATATACTTATAAAGATATATATATATTTACAGTATATGTAATTTTCACATGGATGTTCATTTATTACAGTGACAATGAATGAGAGGGAGCTACACACAATGGCTCGCATCTTAGTAGGGACGTTCGTAGGAAATGTACACCTTAAATTTGTTTTAAATAAACAGTTATCACTGTTTTATTTCACTTTATACAAAATTAAAGAAAAAATGTTAAGATTTTGTTCTGTAAAAATGCTTTAAAACATTGTAACAAACATATCATTCATATACTAAAAACATTTATCCTAGTATATTCATACACTAAAAACATTTATCTCGGTATGTATATGTATATGATTGGTAAATTCTTCAATTTTAGGTTTTGTGTGGGCGTTATTGTCAAAATAAATGGATACTTGATCAGCTAGGTAAACAAGATTCAGCTCAGAAGTGGAACTTCAGCTGGTAAAATATTTGGAAGCCTGGATTTACGCAAGAAAAGCAAAAATAAAAGCATGAATGAGGCATAAGGAGTAACTAATTTCCTATTCCGGCTCCAAACCTTTGATATAAATGCTAGTCAAGAGAGGACATTTATCCCGGTAACAAGTAATTATTCCTTACTAGAGAAGTAATCAGGCTGTGGAATTTGCTTCCAAGAGAAGTTATGACGTCAAAATCAGTAAAGCCGCTTAACATTACATTGGCTATTTTGACAGGGACATGTGTGGTTAAAGGGGCCTTATGCTTGAGTAAAGCTGCAGACGTGGAAAAATACATATGTTTTCTAAAAATATTATAGTAATAATTCCATACTGCATACTTTTGAGGAGGACAGAACACAACCATATTGGCAAGAAAGTACACCCATATGTAATATAGGTTTCATTTAAAACACAGTTTATTTTTTTTATCATTTTGTAAAATATGCGAAATGTGTAATATGTCACAGAGATATCCTTTTATCGTCTGGCAGTAGGAAGTGCTTCCCATAACAGCCATACCTGCCATATCCACCTGATGTTAGTCACAAGCAATCACACTTCATAATGGAACCCTTTAGAAATAATGGCGGCTTCTACAGATTTCCAGACATGATTAATCAATTCCTGCTGCAACGTGAGTGCAACCTACTGACAGCTGTAACTTTTCATGTACTGTGAGCATGTGTTTATATGTGTCTCAAAAAAAGATATGTAATCATAAATAAAATCTTCCACATTTGCCCAACAAATAAATGTTTATATATAATGGGCTGCCGAATTAATGTTAACATCACCACTCTGTCAACTTCTTCACAGCTTTTCCTGGCAAACATAATGTAAGATGACTGCTGTCATGTTAAATCTTAAGTGGAATAATATACTGCTTACAGACGGCTAATTACAGGGAAGGAAACCACTAACTATATTGGTGAAGATGCAATCAGCAAAATGGACCCTTTGTAATCAATACCACCAAGGTGATGGCTCGAAAATGTTTTCTTTCAATTTCTCTGGGGAAATAGTCATAATGATTTCAAGGCCGAGATTAACAGCAACCACAAGAAAACTCTTAGCTTTGAACAAGTTAATCAATATCTGGAAAGAGATGATTTTTGTTAATGATTATCGGATGGTATTAACTGGAAAGAAATTCAGTGGAGGTTGCCTTTTTTTGGTTTTTTTTGTTTTGTTTTTTGTTATTTTCTAATTTTACCCTTTCAAAAAATTCTTATCTCTCAAAAACAGTTAAGGGCCCTCTTTGTCCTGAATAAAATTACCATGTACTGAGGAGATAAATTTGTGTATTTAGCAAATGGTTTAATTTTGCCTCACCTAAGGAGATAAGGTTGAATAAAAAGAGCTCTTCACAACAAAAAGCTCACCTTTCTCTGAAAAGCCTTGCTAATTAGAGAGGGTAAAATTAATTAAAACTGTTTACGTTTAGCATCTCTTTAGTACTTTGCCTACAGCAAGAAAGGAAACAAAAAAGGGATTTTGTCCTTAATGGATAAGTGTGAGAAAGAATTAACTGAAGAGCATTGTCAATAAATTGTTAAGACAATTGTTCATCCCCATTGTCCATTACATGGAATATTCAGATTTAGGAACTAAATTAATTATAGCGAAGAATAATTGATGATTGAATTGTCTGTTCATTTCCTATCCGCTATCACACTCAGGTTTGTCACTAAACATTGAAAAAGTTCTGGTGAGAAAAAAGTTTTTAATCACACAATAATATAATCATTTTGAAGGAAGACCACTGGAAGATGTCTCCTGTGAAAAGGGGCTTACGCTTCATCACACATGGCCAACATATAACCAATATAGTGAGATGTAGTTTCATCTCATCAAAAGCCAATTTGACCCAGTAGGCAAGCTAATCTATGGTTTAGGGATATTGACAAAATGGGGACTATAGCTATGAGTGATACGAATCACCATGAGGTCATACACAATTCACAAAATAGGGGTGCAGAAGAAAGTGTAAAAGTGCAGCTTTGCAGATGCTAATTGGGTTTTTGTCTAAGGCATGGAAAGTGAGTAGAAAGTCCATACGGAAGTTCACATTTTATATTCATGTGTGTTTTTCAAGGTGTTGTACTGCATGACTTTAGTGATCAGGAAGTGCACTTCAATGTTAGTCTGACCACATAACTTTTCCATACATATACTAGGCTAAAGGGATTTGGTACATGGTACATCCTAGACGACTTTTGCACAGATGTTGCCAAGAAGCAAGGGCAAGTCAATTAGCATTTGAAACAGTGCAGTAATAAAGACAAAGTATGAACAATAACTCTGAACCTAAAGGTTGTTGGCCATTTGGTCAAATAATGCTCAGAGACACAATATATAATGTTATACCATGAGAGAGACAGTATACTAGATTATCTAAGTCGTGAGAAACTAAGAGGAGAAGACCCACATCAAAATGTCAATATTCAATGTCAATATTAGGCTAATAAGTTGAATTCTGAGAATAACTTACTGGTTCTCATTCCATAAATTGTCATATTATAGTAAATATTGAACCTCAAAAACAAAAGGTGAGGCCCTCAACATGAAGATGGTCGATTGATCCGTCCATTGACACACCTAGAACGTCTGCCATAATTCCTTCTATCTACATCTATATACATCATGGTTAAAGTACATTTTACATGACATACTTGGGTTTATAGTTCCATGTCTAACATTTTTGTGTTTTTTTTTTACTAGTGTTATAGAGATGTACAGATATTTAGTGGAATGATTTTCATACTAATTAACAAGTAACACATAAGCACACGGTATAAAGGACTATATCAAAGATCAGAATCACTGTCAGAATGTTGTTCTCCCTACATGGCAATCATGCACGCTAAAGATGCAGTACCCATTGTGAAACAGTGCTCTCAGTCAATCCAATCGACTGCACCTCCTTACCTCGACCAATATCTATATCTGATTGAATCTTTTTTTCTTTATTTAACCCCCTGTTGTGCCCCTCCACATGTAATT
Organism: Spea bombifrons; assembly: GCF_027358695.1. Lineage (NCBI taxonomy): Eukaryota > Metazoa > Chordata > Amphibia > Anura > Pelobatidae > Spea > Spea bombifrons. The sequence goes on along the minus strand of NC_071093.1, from coordinate 16,609,861 downwards.
GAAATGTTTGGAGCTGTCTTTCCTGTTAAAGTTCTAAATTCACATTTTATCTATAGTTAGATATTACCAATACAGGGTCTCAAAGTGTGAGTAAAAAGCCATTAGCTTTCATATTACTGGGGGGGGGTATCACAACCTTAATAGGAAAGATTCTTTATACAAGCAAAGCAATATGAAAATGTTCATAACTTTAAAAGTGTCATACGTTACTCTGTGTGATTAAGTTTACAATTCTCGCCACCCCATTCATCTTTAAAATGTAATTAATTACCCTCTCTACACTATAAACACTTACGCTAAAAAAGATAAATCATACATTTAAAAAATGTAATGATATCCTTCTTACTTTACATGTCTCCGCCAGCACCTGAGACATAGATTCTGCGATACTCGGGTATCAAACTGGCTATGTCATACTATCTTATCATTTAATGTGACTTCACACATGCATTGTATGCTTCTAAAACCGTTCCCAACACTATCAGCAATTTTGATGATGCTTGTGAGAGACAGTCGAGGAGAATGAAAGGCAGATGCAGGTATATAAAACCAATTTGTTTACAAGTCCCACGTGAGTCTATTAGACAATGGTCTAATTACGTGAAAACCCACATGTCAACATTCCTGTGTTTGGGAAATGAGAAATAGTACTTACCACCACTAAACTGATTAGCAACTATGTGAAAATCATTTCTAAGAATAAAAGAACAATTTTACTTTTATTACCAAGCCTTAATTACTGCTAAGTAGTTTTTCTTTGTCCAAATGCAATCAGTTGTTCACTGGTCTGAAATCCTTGAACTTTTAAAGGTTAGTTATTTCCAAGCATTCTAAACGACAAAGTCTGGAACATTTAAACTACAATAAATATAATTTAAGGTAGAACAGAACAAAAGTGTGGAACAATCCCCCTAGTTATAGAACATCAAGTATACATGGGCATAGAGTGATGGGTTAATTATAAACGTCAATAAACAATACTAAGAGATATTTCTTAAAGAAAAAGGTTATCAGATTTCAAGATAACTATGTGTGACCTTAGGCAATAAAGTTTATCACTTCTGTCTCAGAAACCAAAGTACCGTATTTGCTCGATTATAAGACGAGGTTTTTTCCAGAGCAAATGCTCTGAAAAATACCCCTCGTCTTATAATCGGGGTCGTCTTCTAATCAGACCCCAAAAAAATGCTGGCGCCATGCTGCTTACCGGTCGCGAGCAGCGTCTCTTCTGTTAGAAGCAGGGCAGGAAGCTTGCAGCGTCCTCACAGAACTCTATCTCCCCCCTCCCTCCTCTGAGGGCGGGGCCAGAGAAGTTGCTACAGCCCGTCCCCTGCAGAAGTCTGCGAGTGGGAGATCTGCAGTTCAGGTGAGGGGGTGGGGGAGGGTTTTTGAGTATGTGTGAAGTGTGTGTGATTAAGGGAATGAATGAGTATTTAAATGTTTGTGAATGAGTGTGAGTGTGTGTGTGATAGCATGGATGTGTAAGGGGGGTGGGGGTTGTAGCATGGCATATGGAGGCTGTAATCCCACTGCTATCATCCCCAGGTTCCAGCATGTACTGGCTGCCTTGGCTTGATAGGAGTGTGATTGCTGTTAGCAGTTTGATATATATATATATATATCAAACTGCTAACAGCAATCACACTCCTATCAAGCCAAGGCAGCCAGTACATGCTGGGTTAAAAGGCATATCATGGGGCTGAGTGGCATATAGGGGGTTAAAATGCATTTCTGGACCTCCAGAAATGCATTTTAACCCCCTATATGCCACTCAGCCCCATGATATGCCTATATACCTCCAGAAATGCTTTATACCCCCCTATATGCCACTCAGCCCCATGATATGCCTTTTAACCCCCTATATGCCAGAGTGGCATACAGGGGTATAAGGCATATCATGGGGCAGAGTGGCAAATAGGGGGGTATAAAGCATTTCTGGGGGCAGAGTGGCATAACTGGGGGGGGCAGGTTGGCAAATAAAAGGAAATTTAAAAAATATATTTTTCTCAATCATAGCTTTTATTAAACATGAAAATAATTTACATTAATTAATATTTACTGGTAAAACTTTTTCCCTATAGGGTAGTCTTATATTCAGGCTTTTTGTTTTTTTCCTAAATTAATATTTTGATTTTGGGGGGTCGTCTTATAATCGGGGTCGTCTTATAATCGAGCAAATACGGTAGATTGAATTGTTAGTGGATTATTCCTGAAAGCATCCCAACACATATATTTATAACGCTTTTATTTTGCCAACTATTACCTTCATATGACTAAAAAAAAGCAATTCAAACTTTAATAGTTGAAAAATGCGTCGTCTCAAAATCATTTAGTGATTCATTTGGTCAATATAAAGAAATATGAAGCTTCTCCAGATCGAACATAGATAAAATTCTAGAGTTTTAAGTGTGTTTTGCTGGTCTTAATCCACTTTATCTTCTCCTTATCCTTTCATCTGACCTAGCTGGGTGTCTATAGACAAAGATCACACTGGAATGTCCCACTAAGAGAAAAAATAAATAAAAAAGGAAAAGGGTATTGTTTACCGAGTGAATTGTGAATGCATTGCTGGTCGAAAACAGCAAACCAGAGATCCAGGATTAAATCAGCACTAAACTGTTGTATTAAGAATTAAGTCGTATGCGTATGGGTTTATTCTTAAGGAATTAAGAGTGTTCCTATAATGAATATTAGATGGATTTATTGTCACACCAAAAGTTTATCAATGCATTGTACTAATCAAATTAAGACCAAAAGTATATATATATCACATTATTTTCTGCATTACATTTGGTTTATTTCTTTCTATGATATTTTTGTCATAAGGCATATACTGCGTAAGTAGGTAGCTACATTCAACCGGTAGGCCTCAAATAGTTTTTTGTTTAACTGAAGGCCTACAAGACACACTAGCTAACATTTAACACTTTGAGTGCCTTTTACCTATATGGTTATTAGCTAGCCCAAAAGGGGCAAGAGTGCCAACTTTTTCATAGCGTTGATCACCTCCTGAATCGACTGTTAGCATCTGACCTGCTCCAGTCGGAAATCCAGCATGCTACCAGCTGACCTGTTGTGATATCGGCTGGCTGGCATGCTGGTAAAAAGCTTTATCCTTTCCACCATGCAGGAATTGTGATGTCAAAAGTACTCCCACCTCCCCAAGCTATTTTTGAGTAAAATGGGTAACAATAAATAACACAAACATAACTTATTAAAATACACATTTTGTATATATTTTAAACAACAATGGACACATTTTGTTGACTTCAACTCTGGGCCAGAATACTGATGAGGGTGATGCGAGTAGAACTCCTCAGAAGCGAGGGCACTAGAGGTGGAAAAAAGCTAGCACACTTGTAGGCATTGGGTTTTTGGTGCTACTTTAGCATGCAGTCTACCCGTAATCTGGGGTCTGCCGTTAAACCGTTGTGCATTTCAATGTTATGAAATATTTCTATAAAGAGAAGGGAATTCCATTTTCTGGATCCACCACAAAACGCAGAGCCTTGTCATCGATGTGACAGTGATATCCAATGAAAAAGAAAACAGGAAACACAGACATGTACTTCGAAGTGGTCTTAAAGGGTGCCAAACTTTACTTTCTGTTCGAAAAGAAAACACATTTTTCCATTATTCGGCTATAAACAACAAATTACACGGCAACCTGATTTTGTGCAAAATTTTAGAACTGGTGTTCTTGTAATGGAAATTCCCATGAACACAACGGTGACTTTTGCAGGAAAGTCTAGTCATACTGTAACAGACAGAGTTCAGGTAGATCTCATGCTAAAGTAGAAAAGTTCAGGTATACTGCAAGCTAAAGTATTTTCTACCTAGAATTAGAAACAATATATTAAACAAAACAATAAGTATTTCCTTAGTGCTGACTGTATACTCCTGGCCACTGGCAAGGGGAAAAAGTGCTTTGCCCCATCACACTGAAAGGGTTAAAGCGATGTTTAAAATTATAATACATATAAGATTTTTGAACCTCTATTACCTTTTATCAGGAAAAGGAAACAATAAGCGCATTAAATGGTATCCGTCTCCTGTCAACATTTCCATAGCTTTTATTGAGATAAAGGAAGCATGCTGGAGCAGGAGATAACACATTTGGGAAAGTGTTAATTCCATTAAAAACAGCTAACAATGTAGTACCCGGAGATAATTCTAGAAGTGCAAAGCTTTAAAGCCCCCTAACCTTCAACATATAGGGAAAGACTACGATACAAAATACGACACATGCCAAATTTATTTATTTTACACGTGTAAATATAGAAATACGGTAATATGAATTCTGTATCATCAATGAGCTAATGCATACTGCAGAAAGAATTCAAACAAATGAGTGTTATTTTTAGGCTAAGGAAAGGGCATTGTGTTAAATTAATTACAGTTCTTCCTATCATCTGGAACAAAGAGATAAGATCTCATGATGATTTAAAAAAAACAGGAGTCGGAAATAATCAAAATACCGAAACGGCAATTTCATAACACCGACTTCCTGTATTTGCCCGTTATGGACTTCCAACTTGGCATATCATGAGATTCGACACCAAACAAAGGCTTCTTTTAAGGAAATCTTTTCTCGCTGTGTTCATTTATCCTCCTAACAAAGTCACATAAACCAACCAGGAAACGTACAAGGAAGAAGATGGTTTGATATTTGTTCCTGGCATGGAAAGAGTTAATGCAGTGGTAAAACAAAAGTGGGGACAGAGGCAGCCTCATCACACACCCTGCATGCAGTACAAAGTGGCACACATGAACGCACAACGCATGCACAAACAGAATCGCAGGCCCAAACTTGTTGCGAGACTGGCTCATTCTGCTGTAATTAGGAGCCTCTGCCTTTAATCCCTTTATATTTTATTAAACTACATGAAGGATATCAATAGAATTAACGTGGTTTTTTTTTTTACATTTTCACCAGATAATAAAGAAATTGCAAAAAACGAAGGAGACTTATTTGATTACTTTTATTTACATAGCGACAGCAGCTGCCGTAGCGCTGTTACAATAGGGTATAGTGAATAAATATAAGTAATAAATACATGTAAATATCAGTTTAATAACAGTTGCTAAACATAGATACATACAGTATGCTCTAGTGAGCTTACAATCTATTTGGTGGTCGAGGGGGAAGGGCGACAGTTAGAGAGGAGTGCTTGTGTGAGGATGAGCACCAGCAACTATCCCATGCACTCTTTCCAAACAGGATCATTTGTCTTGTACAGTCTCCAGGTTTCCATTGGATCAGTATAAATGCCAATTTCAACCCTGCAATAAGCATTTGACATAAAGATCTTGTGCTAGCATTTAAGTGCTGCCATGCATTCGTTATAGTGCTTAGATCAGGACAAAGTGGATATATAATTATACGTTTAGTGAAAAGACGCCAAGGCAGTATTTAGAAGGATTATTATGTTCAGCCCTAATATTTCAAGGCCCAGACGCTGCTTATTACTTACAAATCTGGCCAGTGGGTGGAATGATCAAATATTTTTTATATCCGGCTTTTCCCTCTGGTTTTTCACTGCTACATGAATTCATTTCTATGGTGAAAAACAGTTTTTTACTGTTTGGAATCAAATCAAAATTTGAACATTAAAACATACGTTTACGGACAGATGAGTAAATCAAATATGCAACCTTAAAATGCCTGGGATGTCCCGCAGCTGGAAAGGCTGCATATAATCTTTGCTATACATATTATGTGTATATATATATATATATATATATAGGATACAATGTATAATGATGTATTCCATGCAGTGAATTTCAATAATTTAAAACAATAGGGATTTTACTGCGAATTGTAAACTTTTTTATTTACACTGAGACTTTTCCCTCCGCACACTTTCCAAGCTCTGTAGTTTCACTACACAGAAAAATCACCCCTCCCCCCTCTGCGTGCCCCTGGCTTTGTTCAGATTCCAACATACCCCCTTCGTTTACCCTTTTATCCCCCCACTACCATTCATCCAATCGGGAGCTGATGGCCAAAGAAAAACAAACCGCCTCATTGGCTTGCAGACAAACCCTGCCTCCCGCCCCTTTCCTGTGCCGCGGGTTTGTGAATGGGGGGTCTAGAAAAGTGATTGGTGTAAGGGGCGCGCCCCTAGACTTTGGCGGATGCCCCGCCCACTTTCCCTACAGCTTCGTTACACCCTCTTTTATAAGGAGAGGAGCAGCGCTTCCTTCAGATTATTGTGATTGGCTGGTTCGAGTTCTTAGGACGTGCTGAATCCCGTTACAAACAAAGTTGTCGCTGGCCGCTTCACAGAAGGAAACATCGCTGGTTCACATGATTTAAGGAGAAACCGTACCTAAAATTTGCTGCTTCGCGTGGACTACCTACGACTTGGGACGGCGGAGTTTCGTTGTCCTAATTTGAACAAGGGTTTGATAGCTCGTTGTTTTGGCAGCTCGTTTCATCTCTCCGGTGCCCCCTGTTGTTCCGAGGAGCACAGCTCAACCACTAGTTGCTACCCGGTGCCCGGGACTCCCGTTCTTAGAAGCGGAGTTGACAATGGCCGGTGTGGGCTTCCTGTTATGCGGCATCACCTTGCTCTTCGGAGAACTCCTTTCCGGTTCGGCCGGTCAGCAGCACCAAGGAGAAAAAGGAATCTCAGTGCCAGACCATGGCTTCTGCCAGCCGATCTCCATCCCGCTCTGCACGGACATTGCCTATAACCAGACAATTATGCCAAACCTGCTGGGCCATACCAACCAGGAAGACGCCGGGCTGGAGGTGCATCAGTTCTACCCGCTGGTGAAGGTGCAATGCTCAGCCGAGCTAAGATTCTTCTTGTGCTCCATGTACGCCCCGGTGTGCACGGTGCTGGAGCAGGCTATCCCCCCGTGCCGGTCTCTGTGCGAGCGGGCAAGACAAGGCTGCGAGGCCCTCATGAACAAGTTCGGCTTCCAATGGCCCGAAAGACTGCGGTGCGAGAACTTCCCTGTGCACGGGGGAGGCGAGATCTGCGTGGGGCAAAACAGCTCAGACACACCGTCTGGCCCCACGGCCAACCCTACCCCTTACTTACCGGACATTATCACCTTCAATCCTATCGCTACACGGGAGTTTACTTGCCCCCGGCAGCTCAAAGTTCCACCTTACCTGGGCTATCGTTTTCTTGGGGAAAAAGACTGCGGGGCCCCCTGCGAACCCACCAAAGCCAACGGATTGATGTATTTCAAGGAGGAAGAGGTGCGCTTTGCCCGCTTGTGGGTGGGTATCTGGGCCATCCTGTGCGGCATCTCCACGCTCTTCACCGTACTCACCTACCTGGTCGACATGAGGCGGTTCAGCTACCCCGAGAGGCCCATCATCTTCTTGTCGGGCTGCTACTTCA